>NC_064811.1:173191951-173300356 GCF_023721935.1 Panthera uncia
GTGTGTGTGTGTGTGTGTGTGTGTGTGTGTGTGTGTGTGTGTGTGTCTGTTTTCTGAGGAGAATACCAGTACGTTTCACCAGATTTTCAAAGTGATCCATGGCCCGAAAAAACAATCAGCACTCTCCATACAACTTCTAACACCTATGGCAACCCCCTAAGACACGACACACCGCAAAGCCCTCCCTCCTTCTTGGGCCTTACTTGAAACTCTGACAAACACTGTAACTTCAGACTCTGTTCAAAAGGCTTTTAAGATCTGAGGTTGTTATTGCTTGCCTAACGTGATTCAGGTCATAGCCTACCACCTGTTCAGAGCCCCAAATGTTCATGATTTACCGATAAGACAGAAACCCTCCAATTTCTAATTTTCCTAAGGAAAACCTTCTCTCTAAAACGGTGAAAACAGTGACGAAATTCAAGAAGCTGGATCCCCAGGCCAGGTACTTAATTAACTTCTCAACTAATATTTAAAAGAAAACTTAAAAATAAACCACACTTCAGTGAAACACACTTTAATTTTCTACCACAAGATTAAAAGGATGACTGGCCCCTGAGGAATAATCATCACCCTGGAGTCTGAACACATGAAACCTTGTTCACAGGTTGGCGATTTGGGCCCTGGTGGAACATAAACAGTCAACCCAGCATCTGTCATCATCATCACATGACGACACACATCACCAACCTTTCCACATACATATCTTCTGTTGTTAGACTTCACTCGATTGCTGTTCAGCCCATGCTGCCATCTCTAAAGCAGTGCACAGGTCAAGGCAATATAGGCAACAGGTCATGAAAAGGCAACAGGTCATGAAAAGGCAACAGGTCATGAAAGAGACAGAAGCCTTCAGGTACCTAGCATGCCAGGTGGCAAGGAGCAGATGGTGGGTAAGAATATCAGTGCTGGGAGTGGGGGAGGTGGTGCTGAGTGGCTCAGTTTAGCATCTGACTCTTGATTTCAGCTCAGGTCGTGATCTCGTGGGTTCGAGCCCAGTGTAGGGTTCCCTACCCACAGCTCACAGTGTGGAGTCTGCTTGGAATTCTCTCTCAAAATAAATAAATAAACTTAAAAAAAAAAAAAATACCAGTGCTGAGGGGCACCTGGGTGCTTCAGTCAGTTCAGAGACTGACCTTGGTTTCTGCTCAGGTCATGATCTCATGGTTCATGAGTGCAAGCCCCACATAGGGGCTCTATGCTAACACCGAGGAGTCTGCTTGGGATTCTGTCTTGGCATTCTCTCTCTCTCCCCCTTCTCTGCCTCTCCCCTGCTTGCTCTCTTTCAAAATAAATATATAAAACTTAAAAAAAAAAAAAAAAAGTCAGTGCTGGAGTCAACAGTAGCCCAGGTTCAAATGCCAGCCTTATGATGAAGCTGTGTGAGTTCAGGCAAGTTACTTACCCTCTCTTCTATTTCTTCAAGTATAAAATGAAGATCATAGCTGTGCCTTGTTATAGGATTGTTATGAGAACTTAGACGTTAATGTTTAGGACAGTGTCTGGAACCTAGCTAGTATTTGAGAAGTATGCTAAATCATACCGTAATTCCTTGGTTAAGGAAACTAGCTATTCCAACAAAACTGAGAAAGAAGGCAAGTCCAGTAACAGGCAAATATCCAGAGTTAATTTAATGTTCAATGTGAAATAAAACACCGAAAATAATCACCACACTGCAAATACTTTAACCGTCAATGGAATGAAAAATATTTTAAAAATCGGGAAAGCAAAATTAAACTCAAGAGACATTCAGTGATGTCCTACCACACGTTAATCACCATGCTGGATATTAGGGATAAACAAGTTAAAGTCATTGTACATACACATCTTAATTACACAGGAACAGAGAATACTGACAGAGTAAGACTCATGCTTACATGCACGGAAATATTTTTTTTAATTTATTTAATTTTATTTTAATGTTTATTTTTGAGGGGGAAAGACAGCAAACGGGGGAGGAGCAGAGAGAGAGAGAGAGAGAGAGAGAGAGAGAATGAATGAATGAATCCGAAGCAGGCTCCAGGCCACCCAGGCACCCCTACACTGAAATATTATTGAGGAATGCAGACTGAACTTTTGAAGGAGGATAGAAATTTCTAAAGTAATAATGGAGTAAAGCATTACTATTTAATAATGGGCTGATGCTATTCTTGTGTTTTCTCTGGGAAAATAATGCAAGAGGCACAGAAATTTTGGAAGCTGAACAGTGCCAAGGAGAGCCAATGATGTAATTGTTATTACAGCATAAACTGCTCTTAAAGTTTAGTATGAAGTAAAAATAAGAGCTTCCTTTCTAGATCAGATTCACTGTGCCATGTGTTTTGTATACATTACCTTGTGATTCCATGAAGCTTTATCATCCTCATTCTCTTACAAAGAGATGAAGAAACGAAGGTTTAGAGAGGTTAAAAGTCACTAGCAAGCATAACAGACTATGAACCTAGTTATGAGTCCAACATAACCATGCACCTTCAGTAACTAGTTTATAATTAGGTGTCCAATGTCACAAAATCTCAGCCTACTGATTTTTAATAACCTGTCCTCAACCACTTTTCAAGGAGAACCCCTTTCCAGATAGCTCTGCATGTGCTGAACACATTAAATTCTAGTGACACACTTTCTCCCTAATTTTTGCTACAATCTGTATCCAACCCTACTTGTAGATCTCGTTATTCCCAATTTACACAGGAAGAACTAACCTCAGAAACATTCAGTAGCTTGCCCAAGATAATCGCATTCAAAACCTACAATGGTGCACTCCCAAGCTCAAAGCAATGGAAAGCTCCTCTCAATTTTCTGAATGCAGATCCAACAGAAGCTCTTCACCATCATGCTGTTCTTCTCAACTGACCCGTGTGACTCTGTCCCTGAAAATCTAAACTAAGATATTCTCTTTCCAGGATGTCCCCTCCACCCAACCCTTGGCCAATTTACTCCACAGATTCTGTGGTCCTGACAGACACCAGTGGGCCAGAGCTAGAAGTAGAAGAGGAAAGAAATGAGGAAAGGCTGTAGGGAAGAAATGGAAGAAGTGGCCATTCATCCCACAGTGGGTTTCCCCTCAGTTCCTGGAAGCCTCACACATGCCAAAAACTCCCAGGTTTCCCCTTGCAGACCCGTGCTCACCAGGTTCCCTCACAGGTAGCTAGGCAACCAAAGGCAACATACACAAAGAGCACAGAGCTGCCAAGTGCTACCCCGCAGGGTCTTCAGACGAAAGCAGAACCGGGGGCCTATAAATATCCGCAAGGTGACAGAACACACAAACAGATAAGGGACAAATACTACAGATGTTTTAGAGTCTGGATCTCCAGCCACAGTAAGAATAAAGACAGGCCTGGTAAGGCACTGGTGGACAAATAACTGGATGGCTGGGAAACCAGATAGCAAAGCCCAGGGCGACTCAGTACCGGGGATAGATAGACCACAAGTGAGGCTGAACAACTCTTATTACCACCACACGAGGGTCTAAGGCATGCACTTTGTAACATGCATTGCAACTGATCACAGGCCTTTGAGGCAGGTCCTGGTTCTCAAGGCCACTTTGGATACATGAAATGAACAGATAAATTATCTCTACAAAATGAACTGTGAATTCCACAGGGGCTCACAGCAATAAATAGGAGTCCCTGCTGTAAAGAGTTTCCTCTGGCACAAACAATAGACAAATATTCATTGAAGATGCAACTTTGTTTCAGCCAAACACATCTATTTAATACCATGAGGAACTTGTGATCTTTCCATTTCTTTTTAAAGAAGGAGCTGTTTTCATTTTTCCTATGGCTGCTTGGGTGTGAGTTTAGTTTACAACTGAGAAGTGAAGACAATGAGCCCAGTGGAAGGATTTCCAAAATCTACTCTCGGATAGGTCTAAATGCTCAGAAACCTACACTGGTGTTTCTCTTGCACGGCAAGTTCCCCCCAGAAGGAGGTGCCATGGGATCCCATGCTTCAACAAAGCCTAGATTTGTGTATAAAACAACAGATTAAATCCTACACAACGCAGCCCAAACACTACTGCTTCTAAGAATTTTCCTTCAATTTCCAACCCAGGGATAACTCGTATTTTTATCTGGTATAGCAACTAGCCTTTTCTAACTCCATGTTTATTAATACCTTCCACTTCGCCCATGCGCTGTTTAGAGGGTACCGCACGTAGTAGGTACCCAGAAAACTTCTCAGAAGTCATCTATGTGATGTGCTTTCACATTTAAGAATACTAAATACTGTATTTGGATAGGACATCCGTACTTCAAGGAATCTTTAATGGTTAACACATATGCACACACAAAAACACTTTGGAGGATTCATGAAAACGTCACTTGGAAGAGAAAGCCAAATAATGCCTCCATTTTCTTTAAGAAACTTACTTTAAAAATGATTGCTGCAGAGGGGCCTGTCCAGAACTAAAGTTAAATTAGCCTGGTAGCTGCTGTCTGGTGATAACTTTCTTCATGCCAGGAAGTTGGTGAGTATGTGATTAAACATGTTTCCGCCCCTAGCTCCACCCTAGATGCTATCAGTTTGCTAACAGAAGGTTCTGCAGCTGACCAGCTCCTCAAACCACTCCAAAAAAAAAAAAAAAGAAAGAAAGAAAAAAGAAAAACAAAACTGTGCCAATTTTTTTTACACAAGTTAATTATAAACTCTAAATCCCCTCCCATGTCTTTCTACTCCTCTTCACAACACGCACCAATGTAAAGGATGGGGAAAAATGGTCATTTCCATGACTCCAAACAAATATTTTAAACTTATGAGATCGCTAAAAATACTAACTACCCTGTGAATTGATGCCAAGTTGTTTTTTTTTTTTTTTTTTTTTTTTTTTTAAGACAGCATGCATGCAAGCAGGAGAGAGAATCTTAAGCACACTCCACGCTCAGTGCGGAACCTGATGTGGGGGGCTCAATCCCATGACCCTGGGATCAGGACCTGAGCCCAAATCAAGAGGTGGACGCTCAACCAACCGAGCCACCCAGGCGCCCCTGACTGAATGAATATGAAACTCGCAAAGACTTGGCAGACTTGCATGAGCATTTTCCTTTTCTAAACCTCTATTCAAGCTTTGTTAAAGTCCTTAAGTTGATTCCTTGAGTGCTTAATTTTCCCAAAGTACAATTTTTTTATTCATGTTTTTTTTTTAACGTTTATTGACAGAGAGAGAAAGAGAGACAAACAGAGAGACTGTGAGCTGGGGAGGGGCAGAGAGAGAGGGAGAAACAGAATCTGAAGCAGGCTGGAGGCTCTGAGCTGTCAGCACAGGGCCCAACGCGGGGCTTGAACTCATGCACCGCGACATCATGACCTGAGCCGAAGTCAGACACTTAATGGACTGAGCCACCCAGGCACCCCCTCCCCCCCAAAGTACACTAACTTTTTCGTTGACATAACAAAAAAAATCCCCCAATGGAGTTTTGCTAAAAGTTGGACCCATGATCAGTTCAAAAACTGAGAAATACTTCTATACTTCATGAAAAAGTTCCCTATCTAGCTCTATGACCTTAAATCTGCCATTACATACCTTTCTGGTCTTCGATTTCAATTAGTGATTGATCTCTTTGAACTATGATACCATACTTCTTTAGTATTGTATGATTTTAGAACATTTTTAACACTTTGAATTGGGCTTTGCTATTTGGTGAGGAAAGTCCCCCTTCACTGTTCTTTTTCAAGATTTTCTTGGCTTTATATACATTTAGAAGTCCAGTAGAACTTTAGAAATAGTTTGTCAATTTCTTTTTTTTTTTTGTCAATTTCTTTTAAAAATACTTTGAAAGTTTTATTGGAACTGTATTTAATTTGTAAACTTGGAAGAAATGGACAACTTTAGAATACCATCCAGGAATATAGTCTTTATTTTCATTTATTCAAGTCTTTTATGTCCTTCAGAGTACAGTATTCTTCAGGTAGGTCCTGCAAATTTGTTTTTACTGCCCCTCCCCCCAAAACTGCCTTTTTCATTGTTTTCTAACTGATTATGCTGGTACACACTGCTTTCCTGGGATTTTGTGTTTATCTTGTCTAGCCACCTTACTAAAGTTTGTTATTAGTTCTATTTTTTCTTTTCGTCCAATTGATAAGCTTGGATTTTTAAGGACATAGTCACGCTGACAGTAACACTGACAGCTAGAGCCTATCTTTGAAAGACCTGAAAAAAAAAAAAAAACTAGGAAAAATATTTCCAAAATACCTGTATTAGACAATGTTTACAATCAAGACTGCCTAGAAATCAATGAAGACAACCCTAATAGAAAAATATCGATAACTAAATTGTTTAAAAAACTGAAAACTGGTAAATGTATTAAAATGGTAACTTCATTAATAAAAATACAAATTAAAATAAAATTTTTTTCAGCCAATGATTGAAAAAAAAGATAACATCTATGCTGGAAAGCATATGGAAAAATGAATGCGCCACATTATAAATTGGTAAGTCTTTTTAAGGCAATTCAGCATTATCAAAAAATTAAGGGCGGGGCACCTGGGTGGCTCTCAGTTGGCTGAGCGTACAACTTCGGCTCAGGTCATGATCTCACGGTTTATGGGTTCAAGCCCCGCATCGGGCTCTATGCTGACAGCTTGGAGCCTGAAGCCTGCTTTGGATTCTGTGTCTCCTTCTGTCTTTGCCCCTACCCTGCATGTGCTCTGTCTCTGTCTCTCAAAAATAAATAAATGTAAAAAAAAAAAAAATTAAAAAAAAATTTAAGTGTACATAACTCATCCAAAAATTTCATTTCTAGGAATCTTTACATTATACTCAAGTTCTAGAGTTAAAGAGTAAATTATACAATGCCTTATAGTTAAAAAAAAAAACCTTAAGAATCCCATAAACTGTCCAATTATATGTAGTTCATTTATTCAAATCCGCATAATATACACAAATATAAATTATATTTACTGATGTAGCATATATCCTAAAGAACACATGGACAAAATTTCATTTTTGTTTAGGTTTATTTACTGAAAGAGAATGAGCGGCGGGGGGCGGGGGGAAATTCCAAGCAGGCTCTGCCCTAGCAGTGCAGAGCCCAATGTAGGGCTCAATCTCATGAACCACAAGATCATGACCTGAGCCAAAAACAAGAGTTGGACGCTTAAGCAACTGAGCCACCCAGGCTCCCCAAATTTTCCTTTTTTAATTGTAAGAATATGTATGGTTAAATTCTAACAATGCATAAAATACAATTCTACTTTATTAGAAATACCTCACACCTGTATCTGTATATGAAGATGCTTCCTGCAAATATCATTAGTAACAACAAAAACACTAGAAAAGGCTTGATGTCAGTCAGCAGGAAATATATTATGGTACATCCAGTGAAATACCATACAGCTATTAAAAAGAACGAGCTACTGCTATACACTGATATGGAAGATCTAAGATTTACTGTCAAGTTAAAATAGAGGGAGCAAATCATGTATTGCATGTTAGAAAACATTTTTATCTGCAGCATCTAAATGAAGAGAAAGATGCATATTAAAATATGAACTCTGATTACACTTGTGCAACAGAATGAGGATGGGAGACTGAGAACATGAAGTTATTTTCTGCATGTACTTCTGTAGTTTTATATCTTAAATAACAAGTACTTACTACTTTGTAATTTTTTTCACAGAAAAATGAGGAGCCATGGTATTTATGGTTCTCTGCAACTTTCTAAGTTTATGAGAAACAGGTGTTCTGAGGAGTCTCCATGTTGATTTCAGCTACTGATAATCAGTTATCTGGTACTGAGTAGTGAAGATTCTCACGGACAGTGAGAAAAAGAACAGAGATGGCATCCAACAATTCCAAACATTCTGGTAAAAGCTTAAATACCCAGTCAACGTGATCATTTTCGTTCTGTGTCTCTATGAAAGTAAAATATCTCAACATTTTAACAGACTTTTCAGTGATCACGAACGCAAGATTTTATTGTATTCTTAGATAAGGTCAAAAGATCTATGTGTTCCTATGAAGCACAAGCTTTCCCCACCAAAAGAAAAACAATAAATGGAAAACATCAAGAGGGCAGAAGGAGAGTAAAAGAGTGGATCTCTAAGACTGGAGAGCAAAGAACGTTCTATTTCCTAGGGATTAACATTTACACAAACACTGACTACACTAATGGAGGGCCTTATCCACACTTTATCATTTTGTTTAGTTTATCTGGATGATGATGCGAAACAAACCCAAAATGAAGGAGGGACATGGCTACTATCTACGCAACTCTTCCAACTCATAAGTCACTGGTATATCCAGACACCAGACTAAGTCCTGGTTCACAGGGATTTCCCAACTCTGAAAATCCCACGTTGCAATAGAACAGGCCTTGAAATCTTACAAAAGGGGTTCATTGTGTTGAATTAAAACGTACCCCTACACACACAGTAATTTTAAGCGGAAAACGAACACAAAACCAAACTGACAAACCCCAGAAGAACTTATTTTAGATGAAGAAATCAGATGTTCTCCCCTCTGTACGATGTGCTTCACGCACAGTTCCAGCAAGGAGCCATCCCTCAAAGTCTGACGGAAAAGCAACCTGAAACACGAAATACCGCAGGCCGTCCACGTGCCGAACACCCAGCTAGGCACAGTGTGTACGCGCACTGCCATCTAACACATCAAGCAGTTGACCTCATGGTCCTAGCCCGGGTTTTCTCAAAGACAAAGTCATCGCAGCCTCCCAACCAAGCCCACTCCGAGACTTGTCTTGATCCCTCCCCATCCCCCTGAAGCCTGTTCCCAGAACCTAGTGTCTGACCTGGTAAGTGATAAAAATGCTTACCGAATAAGTGAACAAGATGGCATGTTATTAGGGCAGTGTGACAAAAACCCAGTCTGCGGGACAAAGTATTGCAGAGGAGACTACCTGGCAAGGGGGTGCCAAAGGTTTTAAGCAGAATGACAGGGCACATTTCCATCGTTTTGAAAGGTTACCCTGACTGTCCCGAAGAGCTAGGACCATAGGGAGGCACAGCTGGTAGGTATAGCAGTGCAGAGAGCCTTGCTGGTAGCCTGAATGGAATGGTAAGGGAGAAAGGTGGAGAGAAGTCAACAGATTTGAGATTGGGGAGGCACAATTGTCATGTTTGGTGATAGACTGGTTAGGAAGGGAAATGGAAGAGGTGGGAAACTGGCTCAAGAGTGGCAGATGTGGAACACAGGAGGTTTGAGGAGGAGGACAACGACATTGCAGGTCCTGGACATGCTGAGTTTATCAAAATGCACAGGAGACAGCCAACTGGAGGTGGTACAGACACCTGGCTATTTGACTCTGAAGCTCAGGACAGAACCCTGGAACAAAGGACATCCTCCAAGGGCATGCAGGGTAATAAGAAATAAGACACAGGACAGAGATTCTGAGGAATGCTATCATTTATGGACCAAATCAATGAAAAAAGATGAAAAGGAGAAAGTAGAAGCAGGGGCACAGAGGCAGAGAAAGTCCATAGAATCATGGAAACCAAGGAAAGAATGTTAAGAACAGAAAAAAAAAAAAAAAATCCAAAAGTCAAACCTGTCAGTAGTGGGATAACAAGCAATTTGTTTCTTATATTTTACTCTATTTTCCTAGGATGCTTAATAATATTTATTGCTGAGAGAGAGCATGAATGGGGGATGGGCAGAGAGAGAGGGAGACACAGGATCTGAAGCAGACTCCAGGCTCTGAACTGTCAGTATAGAGCCCGACGCAGGGCTCGAACTCACAAATCATGAGATCATGACCTGAGCTGAAGTCGGCACTCAACCAACTGAGCCACCCACACACTCCTGAAAGAAAAAAAAATTTTTAAAGAAAAACTGCAAAATGTCTGCTATAATATCTCCATAAATTAAAAAGCTAGAGGTGCCTGGGTGGCTCAGCTGGTTAAGCCTCTGACTATATAGCTCAGGTCATGATATCGCAGTTTGTGAGTTCGAGCCCTATGTCGGGCTCTGTGCAGACAGCTCAGAGCCTGGAGCCTGCTTCAGATTCTGTGTCTCTCTCTCTCTCTGCCCCTCCCCTGCTCGTGCTCTGTCTCTCACTCAAAAAATAAACATTAAAATAAATTAATTAATTAATTAAAAAGCTATAGTTGGGGCCACTGGGTGGCTCAGCTGGTTAAGCATCTGACTCTTGATTTAGGCTCAGGTCACAAGCTCACTGTTCCTGTGATCGAGACCCACCCTGGCCTCTAGGTTGTCAGTGCAAGCCTGCTTAGGATTCTACCTCTCTCTCCCTGCTCACACACTCTGTCCCCCTCTCTCTCGCTCTCAAAATAAACTTAAAAAAAAAAAAAAAAAAAAAAGAGCTATAGTTTACAATCCACAGGACATGTGTTTTGAGTTCCTTTTCTGGGTCTGGTGATCTATCTGCTCCGGCTTCATGACCAGTGACACACATTGCCCAGCCTCCTGGCCAAGGTCTGGAATCCCAGCAGAGCAGAGCTGGCTGGCCTACACACCCATGGTCCAGTGACCTTGGGTTCATTAGCATATTGTTCTGATCAAATGAGCTAACCAGTCACAGACCCTGCCTACTTTGTCCCACTTCCCACAACTACTAATGCCGAACCAAAATTCCCCAACTCTGCACCATTTCCTATAAACAAGAGATTGCCTATAAACATTCACTCAGATACAGGAGGTCCAAGGCTCACAAAAAATGTTTGTTTATTGCCTCTAAAAAGGACTTATGTTTACTTACACGGTACCTGCCCCAGCAAGCAGAAGTGTATCATTAATGAGAACGAGGGTAGTCCACTGAGCCATCATAGATAGTAACCAATGACCTGTTGTTCTGACGACACTAAAAAAAAGGGGTATGACCAAGATATTTCTAAAAGCTCACCAAGGATATAAGAAATAATAGTCTAACCTTCTACCCATCTTTCTTGACCAACAACACCATTTTGGCATATTTTACATTTTTTTAAGATTTTATTTTTGGGAGAGCGCGAGCATGTGAGTGGAAGACAAGGGTGGGGGAGAGAGGGAGAGGAAAAGAGAGAGAGGGAGAGGAAAAGAGAGAGAGGGAGAGAGAGAGGGAGAGAGAGAGGGGGAGAGAGAGAGAGAGAATATGAATGAATCCCAAAGCAGACTCCACAGTGTGGAGCTGATGTGGGACTCGATCCAACGACCCTGGGATCATGACCTGAGATGAAACCAAGAGCTGGACATTCAACTAACTGAGCCAACTGGATGTTTTTGTTGTGTTTTTTTGTTTTGTTTTGTTTTGTTTTAATGAAGTAAACTCTACCCTCAACGCAGGACTCAGACTCCCCACCCAGAGATCAAGAGTCATGTGTGTACTCTGCCGACAAAGTCAGCCAGGCACCCCTGTCATTTCTTTTTTAAGAGGGTAAAAAGAATGAATTTACTTCAAAATAATTCTTGGGATAAGAAGCTTACCTTTCCAGAAAACTTAAGAACTTTGGATTATTTTGTTCAAGTGGATTTTACTATACTTGGTTTTCAGAAAGAAAGAATCACAGAGATGGGGTGCTAAAAATAGATGTAACAAAGTGGAAGGAAAGTACTTGTGAGAGCCTGACTAGCAATTAGCAAAAAGTGGTATCGCCAGTATTAAAATAGGAAATCTGAACCCATTCCGGGAACAAGGTCCTGGACTGCCACAGTCATGTAGCCTCACAGGCTGGCCCAACTCCCCAACAGAAGTCCCTGGGCCCAGTGGACAGCCTTATAAGGCAACCATGCTCAGGGAGAAGATAAGAACAACACTGAGCACTTAACATTTCCACAGGCCTCCACAAATATTAACTCGTTAGTTCTCACAGTATCCTGGAAGAGCCCAGTTACTATCATTTCCAAGAGATGGGAGAAGATAGATACCTGACTGACTACAGTTAATTATGCCCAAATGGGTAAAGGAGCCAGCAGCTCTCCTTAGGTGCTGAGTTCAGGGCCAGGCACACCTCAAGTCGTGTCAGGAACGGAGTAAACGCTTTCCTAGTAATGAACAGGAAGGAAGAGGAAGATTTTTCAACTTTGACAGTGAGGAACAGTCTCCACCCTCTCTCCTCTACCTCCCACAGGGTCTCCATAAGATTCCAATCCATAGAATAATTAAGACTCCTGGGACTCCTGGGGCACTTGGGTGGCTCAGTCTGTTAAGCATCTGATTGTTGGTTTCAGCTCAGGTCATGATCTCAAGGTTCTGGAGTTTGAGCCCTACATGGGGCTATGAGCTGACAGTGCAGAGCCTGCTTGGGCTTTTCTGCCCCCCCCCCCCCTCAAAAATAAATGAATAAATTTTTTAAAATACAGTAATTAAGACTCCTACTTGAACAGCCTAGGAGAAGATACAAACAAGGACTAAAGACATGGCATGTCAGAGGATAGGAGACTTGCTTTCCCCAAACTGGTTTCCATCCTCCAAAGGGGACACTTGACATCCATCTCTTTACTTTCACAAATAAATTTGGCAACTGTGATTATAGTGCCTGTAAGAAATAAGACCACTATCTATACAGGTTGGAGGGGATTAAGTGGCCTTCATAATTCTATTAAGAAAATTGCAATGTAATTGTTATCAAATAAGGTTTCCTGACAATCTACACCATATAACATCTTGTGATCAGGTGCTGGAAATATACAAGAGTAGAATTTTATATATGTGTGTGTATACATTTTTAAAATCACCTAGAATGTAATCTCTGCTAGAATCTCAAGTCTCCACAATAGCAAGACCCTTAGTTTTGTCCATTGATTATCCCCCACTGCCTACTGTGTGTCCAGCACAAAGCCGGTGCTCAATATGTATTTGCTGAATAGTCTTAAAAAAAAAATGAGCTCAACATCCAAACATACATAGATACGCAGGAAAGGGCATAAGTACATATACTAGGTAGCACATTCAGTAGCTAAGTCAGAGACTGACATAATCGTCCTATGGAAGGGAAAACCACAGGGTAAGCCTGGAAGGAAAAAAAAGTAAGTGCACGGAGAGGACAGAAGAGTGCATTCTAGCCACCAGAGGATCAGGAACTTGGAGGTAGAACACCTTTGTAAGAACACAGCACCCAAAAGGTGGCAACAACTTAAAAGTTCATCAACTGAACGAATGAATGAATGAATGAACAAAATGTGAATGAATGAACTAAATACAACAAAATGTGGTATAGATCCATGCAATGGAAATGCTATTCAGCCATAAAAAGGAACAAAGTACTCGAGGCACCTGGCTTGCTCAGCCAGTAGAGCAGGTAACTCCTAATCTCTGTGACATGAGTTTAAGCCCATAGGGCACAGAGAGGTCTTTTAAAAAAAAAAAAAAAAGGAACAAAGTGCCAATTCATGCTGCAACATGGACGAACCCTAAAATATCATGCTAGGTGAAATAAATGAGACACAAAAGGCCACCCACTGTATTATTCTATCTGTATAAAATGTCCATAAATAGGCAAATCCATGGAGACAAAAAGCAGATTTGCAGCTGCCAGGGGCTGGGAGGCAGGGTTAATGAACACAGGTTTGGGTGTTTGGGTTTTTTTTTTTTTTCCCTTGAGTGAGGGGAACAAAAATGTCCTAAGATTAGAGTCATGATGGTTATACAACTCTGAACACACCAAAAATTACTGAATTAAGGGTGCATTTTAAGCTGTGAATTGTACCTCAACAAAGTTATTAAAAGAAAGAACACTAGACTAGCTGCTGGGCTGGAGGCTGAGGAGACTGTGCACACGGACAGAGAGCAGACAAGTTTGGAAATGCAGAGAAGGGCCTGAGCATGGGGAGCTTTGAATGTCAGCGAAAGAAATCTGGATCTTATCCGCTAAGGACAACAACAACAAAAAAGAGTGGGGCCAGTGCTCTCCAGTCTTCAGAGCACTTTCATATACATTAGACCCTTTTGATCAAGGAATCTGCAAATGTTTTCAGATGCTGGCTGATTTACGGGAGTAACACATTTGGAAGAATCATCTGCCATGAGTGTCGAATGGACTAGGGATGTGAGAAAGGCAATGGAGGCTAGGGGTGTAATTCAGAGTCCAGACCAGGGGATGGAAAAGATGGAAAAGAGCAGACTACGGCGTGAAGTCCACGGCAACCCAGATTTTCGGGAACTAGAGATGCTATGTATAACTTGGTGACTCACCTCCTGGAAAAGAAGTTGCCACATTACTGATCACTGAGGATTTGGGCAAGTCCCGTATCTCAAATTCCTCTGTGAAAGCAGAATTCTAAGAGGCACTAGGTTCAAGAGACCCCTTGATCTCTTTGGAATATACTTCTCTGAGGAATATTCCTTCCAGACTGGCAATGAAGTTCAGCACAAGAGGACCGATTTTTGAACTGCTATCGGTTCAAATTCAGGCTTTGGTATTTATTAGTGACCTAGACCAAGTTATTCACCTCTCTCTGCGCCTCAGGTCCTCACTTGTACATCAGAAATAATGGTGGTTGGTATCCACATGATAGAGTTAAGAACTAAATACAAGAAGCGATGTAAGCAAGGTCTAGAACAAAGTAAACAAGATCCCCTGGTTACCCAATTTTCTCACATCGGCTATATTTTTTAATTTTTTTTTTAACATTTATTTATTTTTGAGAGATAGAAACAGAGCATGAGCGGGGAAGGGGTGGAAAGAGAGGGAGACACAGAATTGGAAGCAGGCTCCAGGATCTGAGCTGTCAGCACAGAGCCCGATGTGGGGCTCAAACACATGAGCTGTGAGACCATGACCTGAGCTGAAGTCAGACACTTAACCGAGCCACCCAGGAGCCCGGAGCTATGCTTTACAGCACTTATCAATTTGTGAATCTATCCTGACTTGTGCTTTTATTTGCACAATACACACTTCCCCACTACACAGAAAAGTTCCAGGAAGGTCAAGGACAATGTCTGTCTGCTGCCCACTGTATCACCAGGGTTCAATACTGCAGGAGGTCAGTATCTTTGGAATGACTCACCTAGGAATTCTACATTTGGTTTCTAAAGCCAAGAGACACTGTGACGGATAAACAGCCATGCTATCCTATCCAGAATAGCAGCAGGAAGACGCAAACAAGTATGGTCACGGAGTAAATAGCTGCATCAAGGAAGTGAAAGGGAGAATAGTCAAAGAGGAAAATGCTTTATTTTTCCAGATGCTAATCTGAACAGTCTATTGTAAGCCTAGTGGGGGAAAGAAAAAAAAAAAAAAAAGACTTATGATATTGGCATTGGGTTCTGCAGGTTGTAGATCTATCATCTATGGAACAGGCCCGGCTGGGGAAGCCAAGGACAACTGACAAATACAAGTTCTTTATAATATCCTGATCTTTATCATTTTCTTATTTAATCATCAAAAATTAACAGCCAATAAGGTTTCTCCTTGCCATATAAATACACCCACATTCGTTCCCACCTCCATATACATATATGATAGTAATTCCTACCCCAGTGCCCATTTCTACCCATTTCAATCCTGCCAGGTCAACAAGGCTCAGCTCCTTCTTCCACAAAGCTTGTTTTACTCTAATCCACACTGATCTCTTTGAATTTCTAAGCCCGGTCTGTATTACGCAACTTGTCAATTTATATAGGAACTCGTATTATTTTCCCATTGTTTTCTGTGTTGACTAGGTCTTTCCAAGTAGGAAAGGAAGTCGGCAGGAAAACTGCTTTTCGGTAACCACCTCTACATCCCCACCGAACGGCCAACACAACGCTGGGTTCAAGGCCTGTCTTCAGCCAGGACTAATGACTGTACCCCAGGGGAGATGAACCTCTTCACTGAACAATGTTCCCTTCACCGACTCCTTCGCCAGCTGTCAACTGAAATCAAGGCCGCCAGGAAAAGAAGGCACGTTTTTATTTGCAAAAGACTTTCCAGCTCCTTTGAGAAAGGCATTACGTGCATATAAATTCAGTGTTTCATGACCTCCATGGGAATTTACCCTGAAAGACTGTTAGATTCAATGCTAAATGAGATGCAAATTCCATTCATATGTAAGAGTCAGGATGAGTCAAGATTGAGGTTTCCATTACATCTGCTCGTTTCCTAGAGTCACACTCTAAGAACATGTGTGTAGGCTTTGTGGAGGGTGTGTGCTCTGTAGGAATGTTCTGTTAACAATTAAAGAGGCCTTGTGGGCTGATGTTGCCCTGCCTGTACAGGGAGACCCTAGCTTTACTCTTCAGATAGTGTGGGGTTCTGGCTACACTGTGGGCACCCAAAGTGAAAACCACCCCGTGGGGAACATGAGGTGCCCTGGTGGCCACTTGGACCGAGGAATACTCGGAGTAACTTCGACACTGGAGCTTCAGACTCTCAAGTTAGAGAGGAGAAAAACATTCAAGCTAGTAGGTGCGCTGCACATTCCATCCACACCTAATAAAAGGCACGGTTTTAACTTTATAAAAAAGCTCCTTCCACGGATGTCCTCATTAGCTGTCCTCCAAAACTTCTGTCAAACTGACCGGTGTGTCCAAGAGTATCTCTATCCTCAAGAGCACCCCACAATGTGACCAGAAAAGCAGAGATAAGTCAAATCTACCAGTTCTGAGGCACAGGGTTTCCACGGCATAACATCTCTGAAAACGAGATGCATTTTACAATTCAGTTTTTAACTGGCAGTGTTAGTGGTTCACCTGAAAAATGTTGGGAGTGATTCAGTGAAATTCTATGTACATGCACACAGAACAACGCCTGTAGTATTGGCCTCATCTCTAGCCATGAAGTTTATAGCCAGCAATACAGATCAACGACCTAATACACAAAGATCACAAAGTCAACACTTTTCAATGTGTTCAACTGAACTCAAGAAGGACAGCTCCAGAAATGAAGCCTTTTAGTGCATACAGCTATACGAGAAACAATTGAGAGAGGTCTCAAAATGGGGTGGGGTTTTTTGTTGCTGTTAAAATCAATATGTAATATCTAAGTACAGATCAGACTGGAATATTAATTACGAATCACACAACACAAACATGGAAAAACTCCACTGTAGAGAAGCAACCTTTGAAACATTTAAAAACTTCAGGGGCAGGGGATGCAGGAAAAAGGGTGCTGATAGTCTTGGTGGGAGTATAAATTAGTACAAGCTTTCTGAGATTTGGCAATAAACATCAAGTGTCTTAAAAAGAATGCATGCCCTTTGACCCAGAAATTCCAGTTCTAAGAGTTTAAGCTTAGGAAATCACAAAGGGTGCACCCACAGACTTAGCTAGGAGGCTGTACAGCACTGTTTATATCACAAAGCTGGAAACAAGCTCCAGGCTCAATAAGGAGTAGGTAAAATATATTAAGGCACATCCTTATGGCATAGTATGAAAAATTAAAAATGAGGCAGCATGAAAAAAAAAAAAAAAAACCGAGGCATAAGAAATGTACCCACTGGCACGCAAAGATGTTCATGACATAATGCGAAGTTTCAAAAAAAATTGAATGTAAACACTTTCATAGTATGATCTCATCTTTGTTAAAATAGAGGGGAGTGTGCTTGTATAGTGAAAAAAGGACATAAGAAAGATACATACTAAAATATTAACGCTAGTTGTGGAGAAAGGAATTAGTTTGTTGTTGTTGTTGTTTCTTTACCTGGGTTTGCTGAGGGTGGGGGAAGGAGAGGAAGGGATAATGTGGGTGAGATTTATTCTCCGGTAAGAAAAAAATGAAAAAAAACTTGGGACACAATGTGATCCAATTAGGTGAACAAATTGGCTTAGGAATCTTAGAAAGCTCAATCCTAAAAACCAAATAAATTAAAAATCCAATGGATTCATTACCATTATTTTATTTTAATCTCTAAAATAGAAGCAATACATTACTACCCTTCCTCTGAGGAATGTTGGGGGAACCGACCGGGCGAATTAAGTGCATAACAGGATTTAAAATATGCAAAAATATCCCAGGAGGAAATCTCTGTCGTACACTGAAGCTATGCTGTGGCCCAGTGCTGCAGAAGTGAGTACTACAAATCTCCAACACAGCGACAAAAAATTACATTAATATCCTAGTGCTCCCAACAAAGACAAACCACCTCAGGACTTTACAAGGAACAATACACTTACTCTTTATCCCATCCCTATAGGAAACATTTCCTCTGAAAATTAATCCATTAGCAATGGGTAGGAAGGGGACGTATTTACAGCAGTCTTTCCAAGGGAACAGGATTGCAATTTCAGTTTGGAAAATCTAATGCATATTAGTTTTATGGAGAGACTTCAGAGAGCACTGGAATGAGTGGAAGGTCACATTAATGGATTTTTTTTTTTTTTAAGTTTATTTATTTGAGAGAAAGAGAGGAAAGAGCAAGCAGGACAGAGAGAATCCCAAGCAGGCTCTACATGGTCAGCGCAGGGCCCAACGTGGGGCTCGAACCCAAAAACTATGAGATCAGGACCTGAGCCGAAGTCAGTAACTCAACAGATTGAGCCACTCAGGCACCCCCACACTAATGGATTTCTATGCCTGGGTCTCCTGTACAGAGGACTATCCAAGCTTTGCCTGGGCTACCTTTATTAAGGAATAAAGAAAACAACACTTTTATTGTTGACTTCGGGATAAGCTCACACCAATAGATTTCTCTGCATAACCGTGACCCATGATATACAACAAAAGATATAAAAAAGCAATTTTCATGTTGATTAAAGGCCTGTAGAGCTTTTGGAATGGAGAGGAAAGGGACAGTTGCTAGTTAAAACTTCCCAAATATGTATTTGCCCAAATCAGAAACTCACAATATTCCAAAGCCCATAAGCATTTCTGAGTCTGCTCCCTCCCCACTGACTTTTGTTTTTGTTTTTAAGATACAGAGTCAGCAGGCTGGGTGCACTATGACCAAATGGCAACAGATGCTGGTCTTGCAGAGGGCAAGACACTTCCCTTTGATCATCCAAGAACACGGAGAGAATGCACAAACATCCCTGGATCAGGCCATTTTCACTTTGCTTCAAAGTCTACCAAGTAGTTGCAGGAATGAGAAGAGTTACAGAAAAAGCTGTTCCTTCACCCAGTAAAATCAGATACACTCCACTCCTGAGGAATCCATCTAAACTAAGAACTAACCTATGTAAAGTATGCCAGCTTGGGAATGTTTAGTATCAGTCACCATGCTTGGAAGGCTGATGCAGAAACAGTTCTCAAGGCAAAGAATTCCAGTGCCCTGTGTTGCATAGTTATAAGCAGCTTAAATGGAGAGGGGTAGATGATCACTGGTAGTTTTATCTTTTCTTTGTAGAAATACAAGTGATGGTATCATAGATAACTGGAAAATAGCAGATACTTTAAAAATGAAAAACATATGCCAAATGTAGATTGTACTTAAGCCTCCAAAAGAATCTAAGTCAGTGCAGATCTCCACATCTGTAAATGAGTAACACTACAACAGTAACCTTTCTCAAAAGTTTACGTATTAAGAAAATGAGAAAACCTACCAACACCTCAGCCTGGAATTCTCCATGAGAATAATTCTTCCCTGTAAGCCCTGGAATTTACAACAATCAGGTCTGTTTTAAACGATACTACACCCCTTAATTCATAATTAAGATACAGTGTTCCAACACATTTACTACATGAACAAAGCCCTTTCACACAGGGATCAGAGGAGCAGCTTGAACCTTCTCTCTGCTGTTCCACTAAGTTATCTGGTGCTGTGAACCATGTCTCTACCCTTAGCACACCAGTACCCACCAAATACATCAGCAGGCCTTTCTAAAAATATAGCTAAAAATATAAAGCCCCAAAATAGTGATGTAACAAACAATGTTCTTTGAAAAGATGTGTCTGTCGTTTTCAAGTGTTCTGAAAACTAAACCACAAAACCATTTTCAACAAAGTGTGTGTTTCTAATTATTAGTGGGAAGATTTATATTCCTGGAAAAAAAACAATGGTACGCCTGGAAAAGAAGTTCACTGCAACAAGTCAGCAAGAATTTGTAAAAGCAAAATAATTTTGATAAGACATAACTACTTCGTTAGCAATAGAAATCCAGGATCCTGCTGTACAAATCGTGATCTAATGAGTGGTCACTTTAAAGCTAGGTGAGGGAGCATTCCAAAACAGGGGCAAGGCCCCACATTTCTTCACATGGGCCCCGCTATCTAATGCGGCAATGATTACAAATCCCCTATTAGTCAAGAGGCAGAAGTCACTAGCTATTACTGGGTCATACCTTCAGACTTAGAAAAATGAGAACAGTTAACACAGTAATTCAAATCTTTATTTATAAACCCGCTTTTACTTACAGAGACCTAGATCATACAAATTGTTTCTCCCCCTTTCCTCATTCTCTTTCTGCATTTTGCTGGTGGTGGTTTTTCAAGAGTCCAGATTAAAGGTGAATGTCACACTGCGTGTAATTCTGCCTAACCTGATCCCTTCTTGCCTCTTGGAGGTATGAAGCCACACTATCCCAAAGAGCCACCCCAGGCCCTACTCTTAAACCGCTCTGGCACTCAGAGCAGGTACCGCCTGGCACCTGGGACACTTGGGAGGGCAAGCAGGCAAGGGATCTTCTGCTTCCGCCCCTCCCCCATGAGGATGGCTAAAGCAGAGATTCATTTCCTAGCTCAGGTTTTCTGCATAACCCCTCCTCAAAACACAAAGACTCAGGATGGGCCTTAAAAAGTCCTTTTGTTTAGAGAGGGTCATTTCCTGCCGTTAGCTCACACCCAGAAACTCCCACCCATTTCTCAAGGGGAAGCATTGACTTTCTTAGTAAAAAACAACAACAAAGCAAAACAAAATTTCAGGCTTAAAACCACCTCCCCCCTCCCCAACCCCGATGGAACTGGGCTAGCAAGCCCCCAACAACAGCATTCTATACCAGGATTCAGAAGCGGAAGGGGAACGAAGCAGAAACGCTGGAGTGGAGTTACGATTCTTCTCAGGCACGGCAGGCGTTATCTGTCCTATCCCCACAATTTGTCTGAGGAAAGGAGTTTAAATGTCTACGCAAGCAGCTTAAAGACTTGTCCTAGGTCCCTCAGCAAATAAAAAAAATTTAATTAAAAAAAAAAAAGTATTCGATTTGGTCAAGAACTAGTAAGAGTATTTATATACCATTGTCTCTAAGACCAATAGACCATAGATGATGGTTAAATTTAATAAAGTTTTTCAAGGTCAAGCATTAGGACACAAATGCCATAAATGGGGATAAATCCAACGGCCTGCATTTTCATCAGTGCATTAGTATGCTCAATTAACAGGCGGTCTGATGACCAAATTAATGATGGCTTACATTTTTTTCTTCCTAAAATGTCATCTGTTCTGCTTTACGGTGAATAAAAAACAGTTTTGAGTCCATAAGGCTGCCAAGTAGTAGAAATTGTGTTTCCAAGTTGCCTCCTCCATACAGGTTCACAAAGCCCAGATTAGGCTGTCCCTCATGGCAACCCATACAGGTGCTTAAAGGCTGGATTCGTCCAGCTAAAGCCTGTGTTATCCTGAGCTATGCCCTTTGTAGGCAAAAGGAGGAAAGCATATTGAGCTTGGGGCTAGACTAAATCAAAGGACCGAGTGCTAAGTCTATCTCCAGATCAATTCCACCTGGGTTATTAACAGTAACCCTTAACAACCCCACAGACAACTGCGGAACGGGAATCCAATTCATCCTGCCCTACTTTTACTTATCACCCCATGTGAGGCCCACATCTCACTCCTGGGTCTATGGAATTAGGTGCTAGGTTTCCATTCTAACTGGACAAAGGCAAGGATTCCTTTATGTGTGCAAAACTGCTACGTAGTACCCCCCACCAAGGACCTAATCACTTACCATCTAAAATTTCTGGCTTAGAAACTAATATAAGACTGTTAACTAGCTGGAATTAAAATAAAAACTTTATAAATTTCTGGCTTAAAAGCAGGTGCTGACTTTCTGATATAATTAAGTGGGGATAGGCATCCAGAAATGATCCTGAAGGCAGTAATAATTAAAATGTAATTCAAAACTGCTGGAAAACATTTAGGACTACGTGATACATTGCACAGGCCTCAAGTTTGACTGGTTCATTCGTATTCCAGTCATTTAACAAATTTATTGGGCAGTTCCAGGCATTGTCATAGACATTGAGAGTTACAGCCTTAACAAGACAGAGCTCCCTGCTGCCTAGGAGTAACATTCCAGGGGTAGAAGACAAGTACATAAGGTAGTAACAGTGAATAAAAACTAGCTGGAAAATAAAAGAGGGATAGGATAGTGATTGGGAATGTGGGTACTTTAAACTTAGAGATCAAAAGACTTCTCTGGGTAACATCTGAACTGAGATCTCCATGAATGACAAGGATGCTGCTGCCTCATAAATATCTGAATGTAGGGATTTTTCAGGCAGACAGGATAGCACGCACAAAGGCCCTGAGGCAGGAACAAGTTTGGCAAGTAAGAGATACCTAAATAAGGCCCAAGCAGCTGAAGCATAATGAATGAGTCTGTGATTCCTGGTAGATGAGGTCAGAAACCAGCAGGGCCCAGATCACATGAACCTCGTGCACCACTGGAAAAATTTTAAGCTCTTACCCACTGGCAGTAAAACTTCAGACAAATTACTTAATCTCTCAAGAGCCTCAGTTTCTTATTCCTAAACCATGGGATGATAACACCTCATTTGGTTTGTTCAAGTACAGTATTTAAAAACAGTAGGCACAACTCCGTAAATGCTTAATGTGCAAAAAATCCATTCAGGCTTTTACAAGTTTGATTATCTTTGGATATGCACCTGATCAACTCGCCAATTTTCTTACACCTATTAAGACAGAAAAGGAAATTTTTGCAACAAAAATGATCTCCATGTTCGTTAGCTCTAACAGTTCCTTTGCTCATCACTGGGAAAGGGCTAGGAGGCTCTGGAAGAGAAAGAATGGGGCTTAGAGTGGAGGGAGGAAAGGCGGAATCAGACCAGTGACTTGGCCTGGTAAGCGGCCTACCGGACTCCAGCACTTCAGGTATTCCCTTCTGCTGATAAGCAAGGCCCTGAGGAGAAGTTAATTACCAACGTTTTCAGTCTCCAGTCACCCAGCATCCCTGAGCAGGCACAGGACGGAAGTGTGCACGCGTGCGCGTCAAAGAGTGAGAGAGACAGAGACCCCTTATCCAGCCCCCAAACACATCCTGTTGGCTTAGAGGGATACAGTGTTTAAAAACAGATGCCTCTTTGGAAACTCACACATTTTTAAGTCCTGTAAATCACACATGCTGGGTAAAGTAATTACACTTCTGTAGCACTTCCCCTCTGCGCACAATGGAAATTCTGGTACTTCTGTAATAAGGTAGCACTTTCTGCGCTGTGCCTTCTCCCAGGAGGCCTCCACTGCCCATCCTATAGGTGGGCAGAAGAGAAATTCTCACAAAACAGAATCCTGTGGATTCAAGCAAAGCCATTTTTTTTTTTTTTTTTAATCTCTAGGCTTTCTCTTAGGATAATGTTGGCCACCTACCTGCAGACCTAAGGAGTCAGGAAGAGCAGGGGAACATCATTTAAAAATCGACTCAGGAGAAACAAAGGAGTTGAGGGTACAAACTGGTCTCTTACTTGCATGGATGGGTGAGATGTACCTCAATTTTCAGACTCCCAGATTTCTCATACCTTTGCGAAATCGCAGGGGCCCACAGGACTGAGGTAGGCTGCTTCAGCATTCCTTCTGCATTTTAAATTTGTGTAACAATACTGTATTACACCCTGGAATTTGGAACTATCTTCCTGGTGTGACTGGCATTTATTACGGCTATTTCCTTGTTTCCTCCAGCATTCTACATTAACGTGCATCATAATGGGTGCAGCAGGGTTAAAACCTATGGGAAATACAAACGCAGGTGGTTGTTTTTCTTAAAATTCCCAGACCACCTTTCTTTCTCCAAGGGTGGACACTTTCTTCAAGTGAGCAGCAAGGGCAGCAGGCTTTTAGGAAAGCACTAAATGAATCAGTAGAAAATATGACCCAGAGAAGAGGGGAGTTCAAGGATCTGCCAAAAGGCGCATCTTACTCCCTACCCAAATAAATTCCCCCCTCCGCCAAAAAAAAAAAAAAAAAAAAAAAAAAAAAAAAACTTGAGGAAATTTTTTCTTACAAAAACACAAGCATCTTTATCAGTCCCAAACCCATCTACAAATCTTAGGGTAGCTTGATTTTCCCCTCTAGTCAAGGCACAGGGTTGGAAAAAGAAAAGTTGGAGGAGTCAAAGTCCCGGAATTAATGCAAACTGTAGAGGAAAACGATTTCCAGAGACAGTTGATGAAAGCCAAAACAACAACAAAAAAGTGTATGGGAAATACTGTATATGCCTAGGTTTTTCTAAGCTCCCTTCCCACACTCAGGTTTTCGAATGGATAAGCACACTGAACACTATTATGTTATAACCTAGGCAGATACAGAATGCACTTTTATGTCCCTAAAAGTGCTTTAAAATATTTTGCTTCACTTTTTCCTGCAAATTTCCAGCTCCCCTCCCTCCAAATTTTTTTGTTTTGTTTTTATATACCTTTGAGTGTTAAGTCAACTTTCTCTGTTGTTGCCCACCCTTACGAGGTTCCCCAGGAACCAGAGTCCCCCACCTCTCCAATTTTCCAGGCGCTCATTCTCGTCACCCACCTTTTCAATTACCGGCCACGTACTCGAACTGTTCTGAAAATTGTCGAGAACAGACCTCTCCTCTGCATCTCAAACCCATGTTCACCTCCTCGTGGCCTTTTCTTCCTTCTCCCCACCTGTCAACCCCTCAATCTGCTGTTTCAACAAATACAACCACCATTTAGCTGGGGGTCCAAGGTGGTCCAAAAGAGAAACTCAAGAGGCTTCCCGAATGAAACTCCCAGTCTTCCCTCTGCTGACAGTTAACTGAGGCCTCTGAACACCTCGGGCTGAATCACCACTGTCAGCCACCAACTCGAGACTAGGACTCTTGCAGTACCAGCCTCTTCCCAACCCTGTTGCAGCTGCTTTGCCACTGTGAAGTCCCAGAATGCCAGGTCCCCGCTACGCCGCAGGGCAACTCCAATCACAGAGTGGATTCGATGTCCTGGCCTGGAAGGCCAGCTCCTCCACCTTCTCTCCCACCAAAGCCTCCCCTGCCTCCAGCTTCATCCTTAACTTCCATTCCTCTCCCTGCCATGCCTTGTTTGCTCCCCCCAAAAGTTCTTTTAAGCCTCTGTGTCTTCATACAGGCCAATCTCCCCCCCCCCACCACAGTCTCAACCCCTTCCTCATGTGGCAAATTCTTGAGAATCTGAGCTTCAAATGTCACCTCTCTGACACAACCCCTCCACCCTCTTTTCCTTGCAGTGTTGACTGTGTTCCCAACTCTCACTCCATGTGAACCCCATGCTTCGTTCTACCTGTTGACACAGGGTCACCATTTCCACCACACCCTGGAGCAGCAGAAACCAGCTCTCCTAGCCCCTGGCACCCTCAGAACCTGCACTTAGAGTCCCCTCCCCATAAAAAGACCTTCACCACCATCATACCACCTCCCCCAGCTCACCAGGAGGGTAAAATAATGTAGTGTGTGTATAAAGTGGCCAGTACCTGGTAAATAATGCAGAAGTCAGCAATTATGATTTCCTGCGTGAATACATTAAAAAGATTTCTGAGAATTTCAAAAAATCAAATATTCCAGTATTTTTGTATCAGCAAAAAAAAAAAAAGGACAAACCAGGCAACTTCACTGTGATTAGCTCAAACCTGCAACCTTCCGCCAGGATGCAGTCTTGCCCTATCCCAATGCACTGACGGGGTTTCAAATATTCTCCCAGTACTCTCTGAAGACAGGGATGTAAGTGCAAGGAGTCGTTACCCAAGTTATCCCCACATATCTGATCAACTCATCCCCATCAAGGGATGACATCCTCCTCTCAACAGCATCAATTTAAATACCTGCTCCTAGCTGGCCTCAAGCCCACTGAGCCATGCAGCCACTTTTGCTCTAGCTATTATTAAGGTTCATTCCCCTCATTCCTTCTTAAGTTTTTTCTTTGACCAAAGCAAGCACTGTTCAAGAGGAACATTTGCATTCCCTTTCCCCTTCCCCCAGGCAGACACTAAGGTGCCAAATGAAACTGAACACAAACATTCCAAAGTGGCTGTCACACAGAGCAGGCTTGTTTGGGAACACAGGGAGCTCCGTGCTCTTGCACCTAACCAAAGCTTCCAGAAGTCTGCGTCCAAAAGGTCAACTTGAGTTTCACCGCACAAACCAAATGTTAATGGTGAAAACCCAAACGCACCCCAGAATGAGCAGGCCCGCGGAGGCTGTCACATGTACCAGGCACGCTCACCTGTGCACTCTAGTGGAGGCTGTGGACGGCAGGTGGAGAGAGGTAATTTGCCAGCTGCTCCATCCACAGCTTCCCTAAATCCCCAGTAGGCAACGGACCTCAGTATTAAAGGTGTGGCTGCTTGGGGCGCCTGGGTGGCGCAGTCGGTTAAGCGTCCGACTTCAGCCAGGTCACGATCTCGCGGTCCGTGGGTTCGAGCCCCGCGTCAGGCTCTGGGCTGATGGCTCGGAGCCTGGAGCCTGTTTCCGATTCTGTGTCTCCCTCTCTCTCTCTGCCCCTCCCCCGTTCATGCTCTGTCTCTCTCTGTCCCAAAAATAAATAAAAAACGTTAAAAAAAAAAAAAAAAAAAAAGGTGTGGCTGCTTATTAACAGCTCACCTATACACAGTTATCATCACCAGACCTACCAATGAGGATATTTCACGTTTGTAAACTATGTGTTTATAAAGAATCATATATGCATATACGTGTCAGTATGGTGTGTGGTATTTACTGGTACTGGGGTACGATCTTTTGGTAGGTGCTGAGTGCTGGGAATACGGTGATAAGATGGCATCGATCTTTTTTAAAAAATTACATGAAAACAGGTAATGATCCAGGAGTTAAATGAAGAGAACAAAGTAACTCCTACTGGAATTCTGAGAAAACCATTTCTTTGGAATGGAACATTCAGGTGATGGTAGCCTGCACAATGTAGGCTGAACCTTGGCTCCTGCCTTGAAAGCAGCTCAGGCTAGATCAAGAGGGAAAAGATGGCTGAAGCAAATAGTTTATGGAGCACAGGGGTACATTAGGGCAATCCTGAATGTCAAGTTTGGACTCTGCTATATAGAGAACAGATCAGTGCCGAAGGACCCATCAGAGGACTGAGCAGTACAGAAGGACAGATTAAGACAGCATGTTAGAACAAGGAGAGCAGCTAAACATCACTAAAATGAGCCAGGATAAAAGGAATGAGGGAGATAAATACTACAAAGAAAGGCTACAAGGAAAAGAAGAGTCTGGGTTCCTGCAGCAAGGCTTGCGAGCAAAACAAAACGGTTTTGTGACACCTACAGATATGGCAAAAAAATTTAACGAAATAGTCAACGAAAAAGACATTTGTTTTTTGTTGTTTTGTTGCAATTTCATTCACATGTTCATTTTAGAAAATCTAGAAAGCACAGAAAAGCACTGGCAAGTAAATAAAAATTATCTGCGATCCACCAGATAATTTTTATTGTATTCTGTTTTTTAGCTATTCAGGGTTTTGGGGGGGGGGGGGTTATTTAAGAATTAGCATCACATACGGCGCCCTGGGTAGCTCAGTTGGTTAAGCATCGGGATCTCAGGGTTTCGAGTTCCAGCCTAGCATTGGGCTCCGCGCTGGGCATGAAGCCTACTTAAAACAAAAAAAAAAAAATTAAAATGTAGTCAGAAGCTGGAAGAAAAGGTCAGTTTCTCCCATACTGCCTTCAGAGGGAGTGTGGCAATGTGGACAAACTAATTCCACATTTCTGGCCACTAGAACTGTAAGAACGCACTTGTTGCTTTGAGCCACCAAATAAATAAATAAATAAATAAATCTGCATATACATATATATTCTGTAAAAACATTGCTTTTCATGGCTACCTAATATTCTCTTTCAGAAATTATACCGTGACTTAATTAGCAATCTCCTTGGATAAGACATAGAAGAATCTTTAAGAATGTTCCCTACCAGAAGTAACAAATTGATGAACATATTTTGACATGGAACACCAAAGTCCTCCAGAAAGCTGCATGCATGGGTTTGTATCACTGCTGCAAATCCGCACGTGCCCAGTTGCTGCACCATCACCAACACTGAACACTGTCCTCGAAGCACAAATTACCCTGAGCCTATGAAAATCATCTCTCTACCCTATCGAATCTCTACCCTATCAAATGATCCATCCAACAAACAAATGCCATGGAAACAAAGACTGCACAAGAGCACGAGGGTGTAGGAGGGAAATTTTAAGACCATTTCTGGAAAAATAGTAATTCAGAAGTTCATGCCATATTTGCGATGTTCACGGAACACTTTACTAGGAAATCTTCACGTTTTCATTTAAAACACTATCACCAAACTCTATTCCAGGGCTGCATTAGATCTGATTTGAAGTAACAGACTCCAAACGTGGATAAACTGTATAAAACCATTTGGCACTTTGTCCAAGTCATAATGTAGATTAATCTTAACACCCGATTGAAAACCTGAGGTTGCCACACACTGATATGATACCCTTTCTGTGTGCCAATTAGAGGAACAAGTTTTCCTTCATGACCCCAATATTTGGGCAAGATTACTAAGCACTTTCTTTTTAAGGTATTTTTTTAAGTAATTTCTATACTCAACGTGGGGCTTGAACTCACGACCCCGTGATCAAGGGTTCCAAGCTCTTCTGACTGAGCCAGTCAGGAGCTCCACTAAGCACTTTAAAAGGAAAGAGGTAAAGATTTGTATTCGCTTGTAAAGAACCAACTTTACAGGATTCCTGCCCAACATCTGCCAAACATCTTTTCAGTCATTTATCCAACAATGCCAAGTTTTTGCTTTTCTAGTTTTAAGTACAAGTTCAGATCAATTTAAGGAAAAATTGCTCTTTGACACTAGGGCCTCAACATAATAAAACACCTTTTAGAAAGGATTTGTGATCAGTCTGAAAAATACTACATGACTTGGATAAAAGTAAAAATAAAACCAAATTACAGATTTATCTGATTTCAAAAACAAAAACAAAACCTATTTTGAAAGTGATCAAAAATTTCTATTTACTACCAGAAAAAGTCTTGATACATAAAAACTCAAGACAAATAATTGAGTCTATATACATTAACTTTAATAAAGTCTAGTCCAGTATAAACTGCCAAAGGTGTTTAAAGACAATATTACCTAGTCCAAAATTACATGCAAATTCTAGGAATTATTTTACTAACTGAAAAATGATATAAGAAATTACCTAACGCCCTATACATAAGCCTTACAAATCTCAGATCCCAGTAAGATTTTGACAACTGGCTTTTCTTTAATGGGACATCTTGCAGAGAAATACACATGTATAGCACACTATAATCCAGAAAGCCAGATGTATTATCTCTGTCACAGCTAGCCAAAGCTGAAAAAGAATTTTTCCTCAAAGCTTTAAATACTATCCAAAGCAGAAGTCTATGTCCTGTCCAAGTTCTCAAACTTCTAACCCCAAAAAGCTGCAAAAATTCTCCTAAATCCTGGACCGTTCAGTCTACACAGTCGGAACCAAATAAGTGTTTCGGCGTCACTTATTTCAGAGTAAGCTTCAAAAGCTCTCAAACAGGGCTAACGTGTACTGGGAGAGAAGAGGAACGCATTTAAAAAAATAGAAAAAAAAACCCTTGGATTCTCTAAAGTGGTAGAGAAAGCCTAAATTACCCTTATGTTCTAGGAAATAAACTATTTTCTCTTAATGATGATTGGACTTGGCTTTTCCAAGCCATCTCAATGGCCACCAGAAACAACAAAACACATTTTTCCCCTCTCTTGTCATTATGTGTATATACATTTTATATGTGTGTGTTCTGTTTATGAGACTCCTCAGCCAAGGCTTTTAAATGTGTTGGAGAACAAATTGCTGATCGCTGGGTGGGCAGGGAAAGGGTCCAGTGCGGTGGTTTTGTATAATGCTGAGCACATTAATGGGACTCACCAAATACCATATTTATTTTACTTGTGGTTTTCAGGGTTAGAAAGAAAGAAAGAAAAAAAAAGAGGTTAGAGTTTATCAAAAACAAAACAAACTCAAAACAGGGAATTAGGGCAAAATTACCTGGATCATTCAAGGCCTATTTACTTTCTTTTCCTGAATTTTTAACATTATAAACCTTCTCTCTTCATGGCGTATCTGTCTTTACACTCCACCTCTTCTACGAGTTGGGTTCTGAAATCTTCCTAACTGTCCACTTAGTTTTAAAACAACTGTCCTGCGAAAACTTACACGTCATCAAGCCACATGCCATTCCCACCTGAAAAGGGACATTGTCAGGGCAACAGAACAGGTAAGAGGCAGTAACTGCACTAAGTTCACCTGTGGTTCTGTACTTGCACACCTCACACATTAAGGCGCCCCAGGAACAGGGCCGACACCTCAGTCCTGGTGGCAGTGAGGCCGAGATGGGTTAAGTAAAAGAAATTTGACATTTTTCTCAATTTTATCAAGTACGTTATGGTTTTGGAACATATAAACCTCTTTTTTTGCTACCCACCGGAAGCCAAAAAGCCTTTGGTTTGCCTGGTTAACCTTTCCATTTGGCAAGTGTTCTTCTCAATGGGGTGAACAGAGAAAGATGGTTCCACACAATACATCCGTACCCTTAGAAATAAACAGATTGCCCATCTAAGTGAAATAGAGAAAGGTTTCTGAAGTAATTGGTGTGTTAGGTGAATTAGATACAGCAACTCCTTAGAAGCACACTGGTCATTTTTTAAATTTTATTTCAGTGGTAGGGAAAATAAATGGCAAAGGAGCCCGAAGATTCAAGAAAAAACTGGAACTCAATTCAAGTCTCCATCTCTTTGAAAACGAAGGAGGAAGGTCAGTAGTTGTAAAGAACTAGCATGTAAATAACACTTGCCAAAATAATAGGTTAAAATAAAATGCAATTATCCTCAGGTGTGAAGGCAATTTTCAGCTTACTACAATTCAGGTGGGTTGCCCCCATACAACTGTGCTAAGAGTAAAATCTTGTGTTTCGCATTGATTTGCATGGTCTTCATTTAAAACGTTCCCTTTTCACAAGTGGACAATGAAGGCTTACCCTTACTAAATTAAATCCTCCCCAACATTCGGTTTCACTATCAGAATCTTAGTTGGCACGCAACACATTATCTCCATAATAATCTCAACCTCCTAATCAGTTTACCATTCTGTAGACTTCATATACTGGGACACAACACTTGTAAGAATGCTTTACAGTTCGTGTCTACATGCATACTTTCTTGCATCTACACACACACACAAGTTCTTTTTAGAACGTTTAAGAACTCAGCTATGTGGGATCTTCAAAAGTAGGCGAAAAAAATATTGTTTCTTGGACTCCAGATAAATGGCTTTGTTCCTGCAGGTACGTTAATCGGATACCACAGATACCTAACTACAAAATTCTGAAACCCACAGTTACCGAATTTTGTTTCTACCAAAGGAACGCTCCGCAGCCGCAAGTTTTAATGTTGTTACGGACGCATCACATAAAATTTACGCTCAGAAGTCAAAGTCCTATTAAAACAGCCTCGATGATCGTTTGGTGAATTGTAAAGTTTTAAACTCTTTTATTCTGCTCCCCGCAACCGCATCGCCCCTAAATTTACAAAACCTAATCATCCAGATTTGGGGTCTTTGACTCACCAGAGAAGAATGCAGCTGATGAGTTATCTATTAATTCGAAATGCCTCGGCTGGAAAGATATTTCACCAAGAACTTTTAACACTGAGGGGGGAGGGGGGCGGAGAAGGTAGGGAACAGAAGGTGTCTCTTGACGAGAACTCGCCCCGAGTTCCTTCCTTACACCACACAAACACACCCCACAACTTCCAGCCCGGGTCGCAGAATTAAGACCTGACCCTCCGGGTCCCAGTAAACGGAGGTTACCCAGGAGCCAGCTCTCGATTCCGCTTTTAAAATCCTACGCAAACAAAGCTGAGCATTATACTTACTAAAGTCTCCGAAAAGTCCTTAAAGTTACGCAATTTTTGGAACCCACAAAAACTCGCTCTCCGAAGAGAGCCCCTCTCGGGGCCACAATCTGGGGCTGTGCCTCGGGACAAGGGCAATTCCCAAACCCTCGGCTGCGGCGCCCCGGGGCCGGCCGGCCGCACTCTGGAGAAAGCCCGCGCGTCTGGCGCCCCAGGTCGTACCCCCCGCCGCACCGAGCCCCCTCAGTACCTCTTCCTCCTGAAGGTTGGCCTCGTTCGGGGTGTTCTCCTTCTCGGCTTTGCCGCCGTTGTTCATCTTCCCGGTCCTTCCTCGCCGGGCAGGGCTGGGGCGCGGGGCTGGGCGAGGGCGCGCTCGCCCACTCTTCCCTTCCCCGGGCGCCGGGGCTCCCTCGGGCGGGCGCCGCGGGCTGCGGGGGCTGGAGCCGGGGCACCGGCGGCTCGGACTCCCGCGGCGAGGCGAGACTGCGGCGGCGGGCGACCCAGGAAGTGCGAGGGAGAGACGGGGCAGGGCGAGGCGCGGGCCGACTGGGAAGGGGACGGAGACAATCGGGACCCGGGAGGGAGACCTGGAGAGGGAGGGCGGGCGCAAGGGAAGGAAGGAAGGAAGAAAGGATGGGGCGAGGGCGCGCGTCCCAGGAGGGAGCCCAGAGAGTCGGGGAGGTGGCCGAGTAGGGGCTGGGGGCGGCCGCTGCCCGAGCCTAGCGGGGGCCGGAGGGAGGGGGCGAGGGGTGCCCAGACCGAAGGAGGAGGAGGAGGTGCGGGGCGCGGGCCACGGCTGGGACGCTGGGACCCGGAGAGCCGCTGAGTGCGCGCTCCAGGCAGGCTCTGGGAAGTACGGGATCCAAGCAGCTCCCTTTCTCTCTCTTTCCTCCCTCCCCTCTCTCCTCCCTCTCCTCCTCCTCCTCCTCCCCCCTCCTCCCTCCCTAGATGAGGGCTGCCGGGTTTAGCCCAGAGGGACGGGACGCGGGACTGAGAAGCCCCCAGCGGAAGGAGGGGCTGCGCCGGGGGCGGCTGCCCCGCGGCCGGATGGCGCGCGCCGGGGAGGGGCCGCGGGCGGCAGGCGGAAGCGGCCGACCCCAGCCCCCAACTCCGCGGTAGGTCGGAGGGCGAGGGCCGAGGTTGGGGAGGGAAGGAGGCCGGGTCCTCCAGCTCCCTCGCGCCCCCGTGGGCCCCGGTGGCCGGGCCGGGCCGGGCCGGAGTTGGCGAACTCGCGTGGCGGTGCGCGCCAGCTTGGAGAGGGGCTTCGGGGAGCCAGGCCGGGCCAGCGCGACGCCCGGGAAGTGTGATGGGCTACTGCCGTGGGCTTGCTTCCCGCGGGGATTCGCACCCCTATCCCTAAGCCTGCCCCTCCTTTTCAGTACCGGCTTACACCCATTTCCTGCCTTCCTAGTTGGCAGCTTGAGATGACAGGATGCGAGGGAACGAGCGACGTCCTGGGGCCCCCCGCTCCGGGCCAGCGTTTTCAGGACACAGCTTCAAACCCCCGCCAACGCCGGGTCCTCCCAAACCTTCCAGCCTCCCCGCACCGGCCGTCGCTTTCCGCGAGGCTTTACGGGCCCCTGCTCAGGCTCCTCTCACCGCCTTTATCAGGCCGTTCTGGAATTATTTACCTGGCTGCCTCCCTTACTCTTCTGGAGAGCCTCCCTGCTAGACCACACCGTGCCCTGTTTATCTTTATAATCCCACGGCCATTTAAATACGCTACCTGGTATATAGGAAGCAATCAGTAAATATTTGTTGGCTAAGTGAATGTTCCTCACAGCCCGCCGAACTGGAGGCCAACACAGATGATCTTCAGAGAGGGTCAAAGCAGCTTGAAGAAGGAAGAGGGCTCAGCATTCTGGGAGGTCAGCACAGCACGCCTGTTTATGCACCAACCTCGGAAGGACTGTGGGTTTCTGTTTCCTCACCTGTGAAATGGGAATAGTTCCAGTTACCTCCCAGGGGGTTGCAATCAGAGGACATGACAGGTTGGTACAGCTACAGCACCCAGCATCCATTCCTGCCCAGTTTAAGTCGACAGTACATGGAACCTAACGTTATTAAGGAAATTTCCACTTTTCCGGGGTCATAGAGAGCTTCTCCATTCCTGTATCATAAACACAAATTTTAAACTGCTTATATCAGTAGGTTCTCCCTCACTTCCCATGCCCAGGAATTCTCTCACACAGCATGCTGTTCCTTTCCAGCACAGCACCGATCACAATTTCTAATTATTGGCTTGCTTCACTGTTTATCTCTCTCTGCCCCTCACCCCCCCCCAACATTCTTCACCCTATACTGGTTTAAGTGCTGCTAGGAGTGGGGTGGGGCTGGGGGTGAAGATAAGACTCCTGCTTTTAGGGAGTTTAAACTGGTGTCCTAGAGACAAGATACCCAAAACAACTCCAGGGATTCTGGTTGAAATTGTAGAAAGCAAAGAAAAGACTTGTGTTCAGAGCATGGTGACAAAAAAAAAAAAAAAGAGAGAGAGAGTGGTAATAATTCGATTTACCTATTGGATTTTCCTTGGGTTGGGGGGTAGGGGGAGTCGGAAGATTTTGATAGATTTAATTGCTGTCCTGATGTCATGTCTCTCTATGGGAGAAAATGTGTATGTTGGATGAAAATAAACCAAGAATCTCGAAATTGCAATGGGAGTTCGGAAGAGGCAAGGGCCACAATTAATCTGGAAACTTGGACAGCCCAGTCCATTCCCAATCCCTCCCTCAGTTACATAAGGAACCACGAGGGGGCAATGTCTTCCTGATCAACGGCTGAGTGGTGGTCTTGGCCCCTGTGCCTCCGATACTGCCGGCACTTTGCTCTCCTTGGCCAGTGCCTGTTACTGAATACACTCCACAGAAAGATATTGTCTTGCTGGAGCCTGGCAAAGGCCCAAGAAAAATGACAATTGATCTAGTCATTGATGGTTCCAGTCAGACTCCACTTATGAGTAGGTGGAAGATGTAGGATTCCAGGATGCTGGGAGAACCTCCCCTACCCCCACCCAGGGAAATGTGGCTTAATTCCAAATGTAGAACCTGATTCCTTTGTCTTTAAGCCAAGCCAGCACTTTGTCCATTGTTAACAGTTAAAAACCTCTGGGATAAAAAATGAAAATACGGGCAATGAGAGAATCTTGATTTGTTCATTGTTGTGTTCCCAACATCTGGATAGTGCCTCATGCATAGTAGGCATTCAGTAATTATTTTTGAATGAATGAACACATTAAATCTTATCAGATATTGATTCTCAGGCATGAATGACATCAGCAGATCCTTCCAAGACCCTGCAGAAGGGTCTGAATTAGTGGAGGCGTCTCAGCATGGAGAGCCCCCACGAGGGCACTAGCAGAGTCATGGTAGTGATCATTAGTCGTTATTTTGCAGGGGGAGACCCTAGGTAGAGAACATTTGTGGAGACAACTGATGAGATCTCAAAAATAAAAAATCCCACCACTCAGCCGGTCCACCTAACACATCAGGCAATTAACAATACAGAAGGGAGGCCTAGAACATATCCCAATGGTAAGCATGACATTCAAGGTGTTTTCAGAGAAGTATATGGGGATGGGGGTTATATGCCATGAAAAGAAGGACTCCTGTTTTCTGTCCTTCCCATGAAGAATGGCGTAGACTTACCTGCAAAAACAGTAGGGTCATACAGTACCAACAAAACCCAATGAAAATCTGTAAATAGACTTTGGCTGTTTATAAAACTTAGGGGAAAGGGATCATTCAGGATATAAGTGATCTTTCTGACCTGTTTACTACCTCAAAGAAAGAAAGTTTCAAAACTGAGATCTCAGCAGCACTAGTTTCCAGTCGCCCTACAAGCTACCTATGAGACAACAAAGGGATTTTGTATCCTAGGAAAGTAGGGCTAATGACCACGAAACATCTGCTTTCTCTCCTGCCCACTACTTTACCGCTTTGCTTCTAGCCTGCAAGGTTACAGACTAGATTGAAAGGGAAATATTGTACGCACCTGTAGTTTTATTACTTATCTCTGTTTCTCTGGCAGTGTTCATTCTGAGGCTTGCTTTAAGAAATCCAAACCTATAATTACATCTTAAATGTCTCTGGGAATTGCAGACATTGAAGATCTATTTTGAGGTAGTTTGCATGGCATGGGTTTTGTGCCTGTGTTGGCAGCAGAAAGCTACAGTATCTACCACGTGAATTGTGATTATCTGTTAACACTTCTGCCTCCTCTGCTAGACCCAAAAAGTTCTCGAGGCCAGAGGCTATGTTTTAGAGTTTTGTCATCCTTGACATCTCTCGCCCTCCCCCTCCCCCAACACCTCCAGGCCATCATCATCTTCCCCGATTTTATTTATTAGTTTATAATTGTAGCTTTAAAAACCCCACAACCGTATTTGCCATTCTTCAGCGCACAGTCCAGTAGTGTGGAGTATATATATTCACATTGTTGGGCAACATCCTCTTGATTTTTACCTCCTAAATAGTGGTGAGATTCAATCACTTCCCTCCGATCTTTTGTGGAAGCCCTTGCAGCCACGTGGAGAGGCTCGCCTGGAAGAGAAGTAGGTCCCAGACTCACAGCTCCAGCTGAACGCTCTCCGTGGACAGCTGGTACCAATTGCCAGCCTTTTGAGTGAGTTCTCTTAGAAGTGGATACTCCAGCCCTGGTTGAGCTGCCCCAGCTGATGCCACACGGAAGAGAGATGAGCTGTCTCCGGAGTCATGCCCAAACTGCAAAACTGTTAGCCAAAAAGTAAATGTCGTTGTTTTAAAACACTGAGTTTGAAGGTGGCTTGTTATACAGCAATAGATAACTGAGACATAAGTGCATATCTAGAGGTAACGTCCTGGTGTGTAGAAACTTAGAACATGTGGCAGTGGCTTTGGGACCAGGTGGAGGATGGAAGCTGGAAGCTGGAAGAACTTTGAGGAATCTACTAGTGAAGAGCATTACTACGGGGCAGTGAGTATTGTCATAACAGGCTAGAGAGAGGGGGACCTGATTTATCTATTGGAAAAACAATTAGCTGAACAAGATTGCTGGTACATGTAAGATAGAAAAGATACCTAATGAACAAGTGGATCTGGTTAAGGAGATATTTGGATAGATGTTGTAAAGGTTGAAGAATTTTGGGGGGCACCTGGGTGTCTCAGTTGGTTAAGTGTCCGACTTTGGCCCAGGTCATGATCTCAGGTTTGTTGAGTTTGGGCCCCGTGTCGGGTTCTGTGCTGACAGCTCCAGAGCCTGGAGCCTGCTTCAGATTCTATCTCCTTCTCTCTCTGCCCCTCCCCCACTTGCTCTCTGTCTCTCTTTCTCTCAAAAATAAATATTAAAAAACTAGAAAAAAAAAAGTTGAAGAATTTCTTTCAGATACTCATACTACAAGTGAGAAGAGCCCAAAAAAAAAAAAAAAAAAAAGAAACTGTTCAATTTTTATCCCAATTTAGAGGAAACATAAAGAAGCCAGGACTTCCTGGGTTTGAAATAAAACTGTCGTTCCTAGTTTCTCCAGAGGACAAAAGTCTCAAAATAAGAAATGGCCTCGGAGCAAAGGTCAAATCCAGGGTGCGATCATGAAAATACGACCTTTGGGCACCTGGGTGGCTCAGATCATGGTCTCTTGGTTCTTGAGTACAAGCCCCATGTCAGGCTGTGTGCTGACAGCTCGGAGCCTGGAGCCTGCTTCAGATTCTGGGTCTCCCTCTCTCTCTGTCCCTCCCCTGCTCACACTCTGTCTCACTCTCTCAAAAATAAATAAACATTAAAAAAAAAAGCGGGGGTGGGGGGATATGGCCTTAGGTGAAGTTCAAGACAAGGGTACAGCTCAAAGATCCTGTGGTAGGCAGCCTCCACCATGGCCCCCAATGTTCCCTACCTCCTGGTCTTCAAGCCCTTGTGCAGTCCCCTCCCCTTGAGTGTGAGCTTGCTTTTAATGAACAGAGCCTGGTAAAAGTGATGGATATCACTTCTAAGATCAGATTACAGAGAGACCATGGCTCCCTTTTTACACACCCTCTTTGCTCTCTCACTTGCTACCTTTGATGGAAGCCAGCTACTGTGATGCCAGTGGCCCTAGAGAGAGGCCCATGTGACAAGGAGCAGTGGAGGCTTCCATCCAAGCACCAGTAAGGAAATGGCACTTTCAATCCAACAATGCACAAGGAACTGAATCCTGCCGCCAACAACCATGTGACAAGCTTGGAAGTGGATCTTCCATAACTGCAGCCTTAAATGACACCTGTTATGGACTGAATGTACCCCCCCCCCCCAAATTCATATAATGAAGCTCTAACCCCCAATGTGATGGTATTAGAGCCTTTGGGAGGTAATTAAGTTTAGATGAGGTCATGAGAATGGGGCCCCCATGATGGGATTAGTGCCCTTATGAGACATCAGAGCTTCTGTTGTCTGCTCTGTGAGGATACAGCGAGAAGGTGGCCATCCCCAAACCGGGAAGAAGCCCTTCACCAAGAACTAGACTGGCTGGCACCGTGATCTTGGACTTGTGAACTTCCAGAACTATGATATTTTGTTATGGTACCCTGAGTTGACTGAAACAAGACCACAGCCCCAGCTGACACTTGGTTGCAGGTTTTGAGAGACCTGAGGCAAAAGACCCCAGCTTAAGCAGAGCCTTGGTGTTCTAATCAACAGAAACTGTGAGGTAATAACAGATTGCTGTTTTAAGCCATTAAGTTTGGGTACCTTGTTATGCAGCAATAGATAAATTGATAACTCAAAGATTTAAGGTGGTACCAATAGATCCTTTCAACTAGATAGCAGGGCTTCTAAAAATCTGGATGGTGTTGCCCACACCAATCTCACACTGGCCCAGTGCAGAGAAGGGCCTCCGTTGGAAAGAAATAGGAGTATGGCTTTTGCCTAAGGGACATGATTATAACTTGAAGTATACAAAACCTATGGCTTTTAAAGGATCTCTCCTAGCTTGCACTGAAAAAGAGACTGTTCATAATGAAAAGAGGCCTCTGGAGCTACAACTTTACAGGCAGGAAGCAGGCTGAGGACGCTACTCATCTGCCATGATGGGTTGTTTTCAAAAGGGAGGATGACTCAAGATGGAGCATAAAGCCCCTGAGAATCATTTCCAGAGAGCAGGAGTGAGCCAAGTGAAGGAACTGGTGTCATTTGAACAGATGAATTTCAGAATTGCTATGGGTCACTTTCCATGTCCCTCTCCTTTTCTTCCCTTTTTGTATTTATTTATTTGGGGGAGAGTGCAAGTGGGGGAGGGGCAGAGAGAGGGAGACAGAGACTCTGAAGCAAAGTGGGCTCTTCGCTGACAGGCTGACAGCAGCAAGCCCAAAGTGAGGTTCAAACTCTTGAACGGTGAGATCATGACCTGAGCCCAAGTTGGACGCTCAACTGACTGAGCCACCCAGGTGCCCCTCTCCCCCCACCCTTTTTTGTTGTTGTTTTAATTTTTTTTAATGTTTATTTATTTTTGAGAGAGAGTGAGTGAGCAGGGGAAGGGCAGAGAGAGAGAGAGAGACATAGAGTACAAAGCAGACTCCGGGCTCCAAGCTGTCAGCACAGAGCCTGATGCGGGGCTCCAACTCATAACTGTGAGATCATGACCTGAGCCGAATGGGATGCTTAACTAACTGAGCCGCCCAGGCTCCCTGCCTCTCCCCTTTTTGAATGAGAGTGTCTATTACAGGTTTTCTGTCCCTATCTTACCATTAGATGTTGAGTGTGTGAGAGACAGATACTTTGTTTAGTTCACTGGTCTCCAGATCAAGAGAATTCATGTCTGAAGAGCCATAGTCAAGGAAGGACGTCTGCAGGAGCCACACCTACATTTAGACCCCATTTAAAAGGGGATATCCTAGACCAGCAGTTGGCAAACTTTTTCTGTACAGGACCAGAGAGTAAATATTTGAGGCTTTGCAGGTCAAATTTGTGTGATGGTTCCTATTCTTGATTTTGTTTTTTATACCCCTTTAAAAATATAAAAACCATTCTTATCACAGGGCTGTACAAAAATAGTCCACAGGTCAGGTTTGGCCCTTATTCTGTGGTTTGTTCGCCCCCATCCGAGACTATGAACAAATGTATAATGGGATGGATATTTTCATGTTTTAGAGGGAAAGATAAGTGTATTTTTTATATGAGAGGGACATGTATTGTTGTGGCCATATGGTGAGTGAGTGGTGGTATCTAGTCTTCAAACATGGCCCCCCAAAATGTCACCATTTTGTACACGCATTGCCACTCTTGCCATCAAGAGTTGTAACTTCTGTGCCCTCCCCTTGAATCTGAGCTGGGCCTGTTTCTGCTTTGACGAAGAGGGTTTGGAGGAGAAACATTCTGGGAATTCTGAGCCCAGACAGAATTCTGTCTGGCAGCTCCTGCTTCCTCCGTCTTGGAACCCAGCTTTCATGTAATGAGAAATCCCAAGCAGCCACCTGAAGAGGCCCACATGGAAGAAATTCAAGCCCTAGCCGTCTCCCCAAACCCCGCTACCCACAGCTTCATCGGAGCTCCCTGTGACAGCCCATGCCAGCCACCAGCCTTGTGAGTGAGCCATCTTGGAGGTAGATCGTCCACACTGAGCCACTCCAGCCGATATCACATGAAACAGAGACAAGTTGTTGTGTCAGAATCCTGACCAGACTGTAAACACATTTGTGAGCAAATTAACGATTATCACTTTAAACCACTAGGTTTGGGGTGGGGGGGGGTACTTAGGGAGCAATATATAATGAAACCACTAGGGGAGGGAACAATGAAGGCAAGGCTCTGGAAACCAGAACGCAGGGGGCATTTTCAAGGATCAGCAAGGAGAGTAACCCTTGACACGAGTTCTGTCTATAAAACAAGAATCACAAAGGCCATTTCTAGCATATACTTGTGCTTCTGGAAGACAGTAAAGTGGGAAAATATAGATGGTCCCTTCAGAACTTTAACAAAAATTGCTGACTACAATGATGATAAATAGAAAACAACAAAACCAGATTGAGGTGTGGTTGTGGGTCAGTTGGCAAGGCCAACTTATAATTAAGTGACTTTTCCTATTTCCAACTTTATAGCACATGGAACTTGAATTGTGCTTCAGGAAAATAATAAATTAGCAATGCCTCTAGCCTTTTGGAGAATCACTTATAAACAATCAAAGGTCAAATGCTAAATTAACAATTGTTACAATTAACAATTGTCTACAATACTCTAACTTGTCTGGAATGTGGAGAGACTACGAGTGTTAGGAAGAAAGACTGAGGATTTAGTTCATTTAGTCATTATTAAGAATTGCCCTTTAGAAAGAAATCTTTAATGGCTAGTAAAGTAGATTTTTTTCCTACCGGACAAGCAGTGAAAAAAAAAAAAAAAAAGATGGAAATGAAAGCCATTTCCAAAAGGGAAGGTACATAATTTGACAAATGATTGAGTGTAGAGGTTAAGGGAAAATAAGACATTTGAACTAACAGGCAGGTTTCAAGGCTTCAAGGATTTGGTGATGCCAATTCCTAAATGGAAAAAAAAAGGAAGAAAGAAAGAGAGGTGTTCAGGGATCCCTGGTTTTATGGATAAGGAGCTCAGCATCAGGCATATGAGGCTTGCTAGTGTCAGAATTGCACTGATTATTGGAAAATGAGTCTGTAGCCCGGAAGAAATAGGAGATAATGTATAGAATTGGGTGCCATCTGAATTGAAATCATAGGTGAGCTTCAACAATAAGAGGTCAGAGAGTAGAATCTTAGGAAATATCTAAGCTTAAGACAGGACAAGGAGAAAGACAAGCCAAGAAAGAGGCCAAGCAGTCAGATGTAAGAGAACAAGACCACTAATAAAAATAATAGCAGCCGACAGCATCGACCAGGGGACCGTGCTCCAAACTTTACAGAGATTGTCACATTTTATGGTTTCAAGATGGCAGGCTAAACATACACATTTCTATCCACTCTGTTCCAAATCCTCTGATAAAAACATGAAAAGGATGTGTTGTTGTCATCATTATTTTAAGGCATAAACAAACAAGGATAAAGAGAATGAAAGAAAACACCAGCAATACAGTTTGGGCAACTGCAAAGCATGTAGACAAATACGGAGAAACCCAATCCTAAATCTGATGGGAGAGCACTGAGAAGCAACCTTACACTGAGGAATCCCCCAAAGACCCAGGGCTTGACACCAGCTGGCACCTCGCAAGTGAGAGTGAAAATGGGGTTCTCACCTGGAGGCTTGATCGAAGAAAGTAGTTTGCACCCAGATTCTTCTTTTTTCCCACATTTTGTTATTCAGTTAACATCTTAAACTTCTCCCCTCTTTTTAGGCTGTCCAACAGGAAAAAGAAAAACAAGCATTTCTTCATTTTTATTAGAAGCTTATTTCTCTTCACATGAGAAGAGTCTTATCAAATCAGCTTTAGTGTAAAATAAATATATACATTTTTAAGAGGCAAAAAAATAGGACTAGTTAGGGAAGATAAGCATCACTGGGTGAAAATTTGCAAAACTAGATCTTTTCTGTGTGTGTGTGTGTGTCTGTGTGTGTGTGTGTGTAAATTTAGGGTCCCGGTAATCCTAAACATTGCTATAATTTTCACTCTAAGTGACCCACTTTATAATGTGTGCCTTTTTGGAGTATGATTAACTGTTGTGAATGTAAAGTGAACATTCGCTGACTGAAAAGTTCCAAAACTAGTGGCTGGATATGTTCATCTTGGTCCAAGATGTTCTCTGAACAGTGTGTTTCAACTGATTTATTAATCAGTTTAATTGTTTTAAATTTGGTATTTAGTTTTTAACATGTATTTTAAGTGGCATCATTATTTACTAATACTTGATACTTGCTTTTTTCAGTTATACACGTATTATGAACATTTATCCAAATCAAGACATCTAGGTTTTTCCTGTCTCATCTTTTTTAAAGCTTTATAGAATTCTACTGTGTGTGCACAAGTTCTGTACGGATGTACATTTAAGTTGCTTACAGTTTTTAATGTTAAACAATACTATGGTGAACATCCATATACAAACATCTTTGTACATTGATTATTTTCTTGGAATGCATTCTAAATAAATTACTAGGTTAGATGGTAGGCAAGTTTAAGTATTGATATTTTATGGTTAGAAAATTTATGCAATTTACACTTGCTCGTACAGTATCTCAGAGTACCCATTTCACTGCAACATTCCCAACATGGGAAAAACCTTTGTTCATTTTGTCAATCTGTTGGTGAAAAATATTACTCTGTTTTTATACCTTTATGTAGGTATGTATGTATGTTTTTTAAATTTTTTTAAATATTTATTTATTTGAGAGGGGCAGAGAAAGAAGGAGACACAGAATCCGAAGTGGGCTCCAGGCTGTGAGCTGTGAGCACCAGGGCCCAATGAGGGGCTTGAACCCACGGACCACAAGATCATTACCTGAACTGAAGTAGGACATCTAACCAACTGAGCCACCCAGGCACCCCACGTTATGTATGTATTTTTAAGTAAGTTCTACGCCCAACAGAGGGCTTGAACTCACAACCCCAAGGTCAAGAATCGCATATTCTACCAACTGAGCCAGCGAGGTGCCCTGAAAAATATTATTCTTTTAATTTGTATTTCTCGATTGTTATAGGGGCTGGCCATCTTTTTATCTATTTATAACCATTTGGAAATTGCCTATCATGTCTTTGTGTATTTTTCTAGTGAGATGTTTGCCTTTTTCTAATTGATCTTTGAAATTATTTTGCTTATTCACATGTTCCACAGATATGACTGCTAGGTACCATATAGATTCTTAGGATTCAGTAATGAACAAGAGAGCCACAAACCCAACCTTCATGGTCTAGACGATTTGTTAAGCAGTTACAGTAAAATGGAATGTGTGCTATAACTGTGGAAGTTCAGATATCTAGGGACTTTGTAAATGTGGCAGATACATACTCTGGGTGGTCAGTAGAAGCTTCTAGGAGGATGTGACATTTCATCAAGTTCTTTTTTTTTTTTTTTTAATGTTTATTTAGAGAGAGAGAGAGAGCAAGTGGGGAAGGGGCAGAAAGAGAAGGAGACGTAGAATCCGAAGTAAGCTCCAGGCTCTGAGCTGTCACCACAGAGCCCCATGCAGGGCTCAAACACAGGAACCCCGAGATCATGACCTGAGCCAAAGTCGGACGCTTAACCTACTGAGCCAACCCAGGTGCCCCTCACCAAGTTCTAATGGATGAGCAGTAAGGACCAGTTAAAGTAGGAATGGTTGGAGTGGCTCCAGCTAGCCTAAAAAGGAAAGAGAGGGTCTTCGGCTAGAGAATTGAAAAAAAAATAAAGAATGCAGAAATGAGAGATGAGCCTAGAAAGGCAGAGGGGGCCAGATTATTCGAGTTTGAAATCTTTATTAGTTACAGGAAGTGATTTCACCTTTATCCTAAGGCAGTAATGAAGTGTGTTCATTAGGATGTTTTCAGCTGCAGGTAGCAACAACAAAAAACTCAACTAAAAGTGGCCTAAACAAGGAAAACTTTTTTTAACATTTCACATAATGAGAAGTGTGGTCCCTGGGTGGGTTCATCTTTCTGTCTGCCATTCTCTGTGTGGCACCTCTTCTTATTGTCCCATGATATCTCCTCTTATAGTGCCCAAATCGGTGCAGCAATTGCAAGGATCAAATCTTTACAAAATTATGTTCAATGGCCTGGAAAAGGTAGGCTGAGTCTGTGCAAACAGGGAAGAAAGTCTTTTCCAGAAGCTTCTAGCAGAATTCCCCATTCTCATTGGCCAGAACCCAGTCACATGTGAACTCCTAGCTGCGCTGAATTCTGGGAAAGTGCATTTTCACCCTTTGAGATGGGAAATGGCTTCTATCTGCAGAGAAGGAAAGGAAAGGAAGAGTCAGAGCTATTGGGTAGGAAACGATCAGTGGTGTTCTCAGCATTTGAAGGTTTTGAGCAAACAAGTGATGGGATTACATTTACATTCAGCTTTCTATTACTCTAGGTCCCCTTGTTTCTTTCACTTCACTGTCCACCACCTGCATCCCCTACTCTCAACCACCCCTTTTCCATCTCATCCCCCTGGTTGTTTTAGGCATAGTAAGCTCACTCTCTACATTATCTCTAAACATTCACGACACTGATTTAACTCTGACAGAATTACCTAACACAATGATATCTATAGTATCTGGCATGAATACTTCAGAAAGTGCATTTGTTGATCTAAAAAATGTGCTAAAACAGGGGCACCTCGGTGGCTCAGTCAGTTAAGTGTCCGACTTCCACTCAAGTCATGATCTCACAGTTTGTGAGTTTGAGCCCCGCATGGGGCTCTGTGCTGGCAGCTCGGAGCCTGGAGCCTGGAGCCTGCTTTGGATTCTGTGTCTCCCTCTCTCTCTGCTCCTCCCCCGGTCATGCTCTGTCTCTCTCACCTTCAAAAATAAATAAACATTAAAAGAAAAATTTTTTAATGTTCTAAAACAACTAATATTTGGGGTTTCACGTATGCTCAGGTATGCCTGGTATTGCCACTTGTATCTTAACCGAAACTTACTTAATTTCCATTATTAACATAAGAAAATAATACATTCACTTAGGTTGTGTGACTGGTACACAGTGGACTAATATTTGTAGAATGAATAGTTTTTAAATAAATAATGGTCTCTAATTCCCCTCTTTACTTCACCACCTTAAAAAAAAAATAAGAGCAAGCATATGAGTTTGCTAGAATGTTTATTGACTTTTAAAGACTAAATAGCATAATAGCCTCATCTGACACTTCTGTTATAGCTGCTTATGCCTATTTAAAGCATGTGGAAATCATTATAGGCAGACTTGGCTAGATCATTTCTTTTTCTTTTTTTCTTTTTTTTTTTTATTTTAGAGAGAGGGCAAGCACATGCAAGTGGAGGAGGGCAGAGAGAGAGGCAGAGAATCCTAAGCAGACCCCACACTGTTAGAGCAGAGCCTGATATAAGGCTCGATCTCACCAACTGTGAGACCATGACTGGAGCTGAAATCAAGAGCTTAACCAACTGAGCCACCCAAGTGCCCCAATTCTGGTTTTTTTAGCCATGATGCAAGTCTGCTGAATGGTCTTTCAAGTTAGAAGCCACCTCAGTTGAGCATTCTAGAAAATGTTTTTTTGAAAAGCCTTATTTTCTCAGAAACTGTCTGGAACTTATGGGGGCTGATCTTGATTTCTGGCTGACTGGAGACCATCACACTTGCTGTCAGAGATTCTGAGCTACAACCAATAACCTGGTCTGATTCAACAAATTTTGTTTGCATCTTGAATGTCAATCTGAACTGAACAGTAGCCAGTGAAGAAAAACGGAGGAGTGTGTATGTGGAGATTACGGAAGTAGTTTTATCCCTTGGCTTCTGTCACAGAATCACTAACAAACACTTTAAGCACTTGTTGATACTTTCAATAACAGAGGTTTAGAAATGAATTACAAATGAGTTCTTCATACTGGCTACTATTGAATAAATGAGCTTTTTGAGCTATATATGATAAAATATGAACAGTGGTTTGAGATCATGGACTTACTGCTTAGTGTTGATTTGTGTTTCTTTTGAGTGAAACTGGTGTCACAGAAAATGCAGCAAATTTCAAGACAGGGCATCTATGTTGAGCCCAAGCTCTGCCCCTTGTTAAGTATCAACTTTGGGAAAGGTGTTTCATTTTGCTTAGATGTGGTTTCCTTATTTGTAAAACTGGGCTAGTGATAATGGCGTGCCTCCTGCTCAGAGCTGCTGTCAAGACCACAGGAGAGAGTGCACATATTTATTTCAACAGAAGCACAACCCCAAGTTGGGACATAAGTTTTCAGTCTGTAAGCTCCTTGACTGATACGCTTGCATGTGACCACATAAAATAAAAGTTGACGAAAGCCATGTTTCTACAATGCGAAAATAGACACTGCTGCAGGGCGCCTGGGTGACTCAGTCAGTTAAGCGTCCGACTTCAGCTCAAGTCATGATGTTGCCATCCAGGAGTTCGAGCCCCATGTCAGGCTCTGTGCTGACAGCTCAGAGCCTGGAGCCTGCTTGGGGTTCTGTGTCTCCCTCCCTCACTCTGCCCCCCCCCCCCCACTCATGCTCGCCCACTCTCTGTCTCTCAAAAATAAATAAATGTTTAAAAAATGTTTTAAAAAAGAAAATAGAGATTGCTTCTCTGGAAAATAACTCAGCTAAGGGCATGGTGAGCTTCTTCCATCTTTATGTTAAAATATAGACTTCCGATTAAAAGGTATATCCGTGATTTGAAAAGGTTGAGTGGGATGACCCTCAAAAAAAGTTCCAGATGGTTAACTCTCATGTGTGCCTGACTAGGAGCCACAGTCCACTGCCACTACCTAGCATTACGGGAGAGGAGCATACCACATACTGCTAGCCTGGGAAAAGATCAAGAGGCAAAATGCAAAATATAGCTTCTACTGAATACATATAACTTTTACACCCTCACAGAGTCAAAAAATCATTGAGTCAAACCACTGTAAGTGGGGGCACCATCTGTATGATCTCACAGTCATGGGATTAAGCCCCCCGTAGGGCTCTGCCTTGACCATGGAGCCTGCTTGGGATTCTCTCTCTCCCTCTCTCTGCCCCTCCCCTGCTCACACTCTCTCTTTCTCTCTCTCAAAATAAATAAACTTAAAAAAATGGGTTAAAGATTTGAACAGATACACAAAGAAGATACATGAACGGTGATTAAGCACATGAAAAAATGCTCAACATAATTAGTCAATGGGGAAATGAAAATTAAAATCACAGTGAGATCACATTATACACCTATCAGAATGGCTAAAATTTTAAAAACTGAGAATCACCAAGTACTGATGTGGATGTGGAGCAGCTATAACTCCTGCATTGCTGGTTGGAAAACAATTCAACAGCTTCTTATAAACATACCATATGACTCTGCAATCCCACTCTTAAAATTTATATTCAGTCAAAAACCTAATAGCATTGTCTATAACCTTCAAAGACTGGAAACAACCCAAATGTTCTCCAACTGGTGGATGGATAAACACAGTATGATATATTCATGTATTAAATACTACTCAGCAATAATAAAAAAAATACCAATCTTCTCAACAACTTGAATGAATCTCAAATGCATTTTACTAAGTGAAAGGAGCTAGACTCAAAAAAGCTATATAATGAATGATTCCATTTACATGACCTTCTGGAAGAAAGACATAAAACTGATCAGTGGCTATCAGGGGTTGGGGGTGAGAGAGGGTTGAGCACAAAGGGATGGCAGGGAATTTCAGGAAAGGGGGAAAATGATAGACATGTGAAATGTGGTGTTTACACGGGGTAAATACATTTTTTGTTTGGTTGGTTGGTTGGTTTTTTGTTTGTTTGTTTGTTTTAAATAGGCTTCATGAGCAGTGTGGAGTTCAATGTGGTGCTTGAACTCAACGACACTGAGACCAAGACCTGAGCTGAGATCAAGAGTCAGATGCTTAACTGACTGAGCCACCCAGGAGCCCCTCCCCCCACCCCTGACTGAGGTTTCTTTAAGACAACAGAATGCACCTCAGAATTGTCCGATCAAGGAGTGAGAATATTGGAGTATTTATCCAAGAACTCTCATCCCTCTTGGATTAAAATTACTCTTGGGGGCTTTCCCTCCCTGGTACTTCCAGCTTGTCTGGCACGTGAGCTGAGGAAGCACACAAGAGACTCAGATACTGTCAGTGATCTCAGGGATGGATTGAGGAGATATTTGGTGGGCATCCATAGCATCTGCTGCAATATTTCAGTTAACACATTTTAAAGAAAACGCTCTCTTTCCTGCTGAAGCATGACTTGAGAACTCTATAACCCTTGGTGTCTAAAGATAGTCTCATTAAGTCCATTAACACCATATAACCAGCCTGTGGTTCAGTTTCCTCCTGCATGGCTAAGTTTGTACCTTCGGGGTTCCTACTCCTTTCATTTTCCAGCCCATTCTCCATGGCTCTGTGCAGCCATACTACATGTAGCTCTTTTTGACAGAAAGGTAGAAGGCATCTGACAAGATTATACTTGGCTATGGATCAGAGCATCCTGTACCCTTAAGGAACATTACCACGTGGAGGCAAACTCAGAGGCAACCATTTCTCCAAACTCCTATTATATTAGTTTGGTGATACTTCTACAGGGGAAAGAGTAGATAGATGTCAGTTGGACTCACTAGGTTGCAGATGATAGACACTGGTGACAGTCTAAGGTACCTGACTTAGACGGGATTTATTGCCTCTTGGAATCCAAGAAAGTTTTGATACATGAAGGTAAGGAAGCATTAAGAAACATGGAGGTCTCAGGAACAACTGGAAGCAGGGTCTTAAATGTCTCTGCTTCCCTGTGTCAACTCAGTCCTCTTGCAGATTTGCTTTCTCCACATATCAGAACATGGCTGCTGGCAGCCCCCAGTTTTATATCCTAGAGGTCCAGTATATAAAACTTTATATCTAGTCACTAGAAAAGTCTGAGCTGACTCTTTTGATTCCGAGTCAAAAATAATGAGGAGGAGATCATGGCTTAGCTTGCATCAGGTGCCCTGGGTGGGTCAATGAGGAGCTACAAGAACCAGCCACTGCCACAGGGATCATCCCTCTGCAATAGGGTATATTGTTCAGAGTAAGAAGTGGTGGTGCTTGGCAGGCAAAAATAATGAGTAACCACAAGAAAAATAATGTTAGAGTCAAGAAGCAGGATACTTTTATATTGTCCAAATCAAATGAGGTCTGCATTAAAAAGGATAGGCTGGTCAATGTTACAGATCAACCCTCAAAGTTCTATGATTTATTTCTCTTTCACATAAAGTTCTGTGTGGGTAGGATGGTCCCCTCCCGTATTGCATCAACCCCATCTAGGACACATGGTTGCCACAGAAGTGGAATCAAGGGTAAAGGAAAATGCATGAATTCCTAATTGCTGTGGGCCCATTGACACGTGTCACTTCTTCATAGTCCTCTGGCCAGAACTAGTCTCGTAGCCCCACCTCACTGCAAAGGGGGCTGGGAAATGTGGAGAGCACATGGGTATTGGTGAGCACTAACTGTCAAAAGTCATCATTCCTACTCAATAATCAAATTGTTCACAAAAGACAAGAGTGGTCAGGGGACATTTGCCAGAGAAGTGAGAATTTGTTTTGTATCTTAGAGGACACTTATGACTTGGCTAATTGGAGGGAAGAGAGAAGGCAGTAGAATTCCTTGGTGCTCTTAAAGGACAATAACGAGTCCAATTTAGTAGGGTGGAAATTTGCATAAAGGCAAGGTTGAAGAACTGACTGGGGCACAATTGCAGAAGGCCTTGAATGTCCAGCTAAAGCACATGGCCATTAATATGTAGGAATTGGGGTACTACTGAAAGCTTTTGAGCCAGAAGCTAACATGAACAACATGAAATTTTCAGGAAGTTTAATCTGGCAGCAACATGTAGTGTGGCTTATATTATTCTATGCACAGTCTAAATGCGAGCATTCTGTTGACCTCAAAAACATTCTTTGGAGGACTTCCATATCTGGTAAAATGGCAGGCACGACAACCTGAAAAAACATCCCATTACAAAACACCTCAGATATAAGGAGAGACAAATCCAGATGGCACTGGAGCCTCGTTTCCTCTCCCATTTCTGTAGCTTAGCAAGTAGCTGCTTCAGCAGGTCTATGTTAGTTCAGCAGAAGATAGCCTTGCCAATGGCTGAGGTCCAGAGCTTCCTCCTTTAGAAAGAGCTAATTTCCTTGAAGCTCCTATTATCATATTATAATTTCCCTATAAATTAATTATGCCTTAGGGCACCTAGGTGGCTCACTCCATTGAGTGTCTGACTCTTGATTTTGGCTCAGGTCACAATCCCATGGTTTGTGAGATGGAGCCCCATGTCGGGCTCTGGGCTGACAGCGCAGAGCCTGCTTGGGATTCTCTCTCTCCCTCTATTTCTCTGCCCCCCCCAATAAATAAATAAAATAAATTTTAAAAATTAAAAAAAAATTGTGCCTTGTCTAAGCACACCTACACTTGTGATAGTGGAGGGTGGGGGGATCCGTGCACTCTGCAGATTCTTTGCCTGTAAGTTCCCCGGCAAACCTCACATTACAATTACAGCACATGTTGCTAGTGGTGTATATCTATGCCCTTTACATGGCCAAATGAACATTTTAAAAAATGCATATTCAAGCTGGTAACAAAGAACATTCTCAGAAGCCAAAATTAAACTCCACAAACTGGGAAGAGATATTTGCAACCAACAAAGAATCAGTATCCAAAATATGTGAACAACTCTTAAAAATCAATAAGAAAAAGACACACAATTCAGTGGGGAAATGTACAAAAGATGAGAACAGGTAAGGAAGAGAATGAGACATACGAAAATGTTATTAGTAATCAGGGAAATAGAAAATTTAAACCACAACATCATTTTATATTTTATGTTGATAGAAAATTTTAAATGTAACAATTTCCCATATAACCTGCATTTCATGGTAACCGAATAAATGAGGGAAAAGCTCCCTTTAGAAAAGTGTTCTAGCTGATATATGAAAAAGGAACAATAGCATCTCACAATTTTGCAACCCTAATGAATTAATGAACAGTGACTGCTGCCTTTCCACACAAAACAGACACAACCAAACATTGTGTGCCTTCTCATGGAAGAATGCACCACGACTTACAAAATGCTCTTGTCAGAAGCTAGATCCTGAATCTAATCAAGCCTCTGGATTTAACAAATACATTACTGGAAATAGGGAACAGAGGAACATGTGAAATGGCACCAGGAAAATGCATTCAACTAAACCCAGACTGTGGGAAGCTGGTTTGTCCATCAAACAAACCGCAAGGAAGGAAAAAGGATGGCTTCTATTTGGACCCTGATTTGAGTGGGCAATAAAACAAACAAAATAAAAACAAAAACAAAAGCATGTTACAATTGAAGAAATGTAAACATCGACAGCTATTTCATGACGTTAAGGAGTTATTGTTAAAGTTGGGTGTGATAGTGCTATCGTTCTTATGTTTTTATAAGGTCATACAAAGGAAACTTTTTGGGGCGGGGGACTGTAAATACTCTATATCTGGATCAGGGTGGTGGTTTCACAGCTGGAGGCATGTGTAAAATTTCACCATACACTAAACTGTCCTCTTAAGATTTGTGGACCTGACTATGTAAGTTTTACCACAATTTTTAAAAGGTAGAGTCTGTTTTTTTTAAGGATATATTCTGCAGTTTTAAAATATGAAGTGATTTTAGCTTTAAAATACTCCAAGATGGCCCATGGAAGATTGGCCATGACTTGGTAAGTGTGGAAGCTGAAGGATGGGTGATAAGACAATTTTTGCACGTTTGAAAGTTTCCGTAATATAACTTAAAAAAAAGTTTTTTTAAAGTTTTAATTTATTTTGAGACAGAGAGAGAGCAGAGGCAGAGGAGGGGCAGAGAGAAAGGGAGAGAGAGAGAGAATCACAAGCAGGTTCCACACTGTCAGCATGGAGCCCAATGTGGGGCTCAATCTCATGAACCACAAGATCATGACCTGAGCCGAAACCAAGAGTTGGTTGCTTAACCAACTGAGCCGCCCAGGTGCCCCAGCTTTTTTTTTTTAATGTCTTGTGAGATAATGTTGCCAAGGATGTGGAAAAACAGAAACCCTCATACTCCTCTGGTATGAATGTAAGTTGTAAATTGAACAGCTATTTCATATTATTCAGTAAAACTGAAGATGTGTATATCTTAATACTCAGTGATTTGTCTCTGAGGTTATAAACCTAGAGAAATACTAATGCCACAATCAGATATGCGTGTACATGTGAGACAATTTCACACAACATTGCTTATTATAAACCAAAATAAAAAGGGAAGGAGACAACTCAAATATTAGTTGGCAGGAGAATGAATACATAAATGATGATATATCCACACAATGGAATTCTATATAATGAGGAATGGATGAATCTTACAAATTAATTAGCAAATCCTTTATGAGTTGCAGAAGGAAACTACAGGAATACCATTAATTAAATGTTCAAGATATGCACAATAGAATGATGTATTTTCGGGGTACCTATATATGTGGTAAAATTATAAAGAAAAGCAGGTGATGGAGCACCAGGGTGGTTCAGGTGGTTGAGCAACTGACTCTTGGTTTTGGCTGAGGCCATGATTCCAGGGTTGTGAGATTGAACCCCTCATGGGGCTCGTGCAGAGCATGGAGCCTGCTTAGCATTTTCTCTCTCTCCCTGTGCCCCTCTTCCCTGCTCCTGCTCTCTCTCTAATAAAATTTTAAAAAATTAAAAAAAAAAAAAAAAGGAAAGCAGGTGAATGATAACCACAGGGTACAGGCCTATAGTGGCTTCATTGGGTCTGATAATATTCTTTTCAGGCTGGGTGATGGGTGTTTGTTTCAACACTGTTATTTACTCCACATATACATTATAAAAAAAAACTTGTGTAGAAATATCTTATAATCAAATTATTTTGGAAAGCCTTTTCTGTTGGTTCAGCAGTCTTTTTTTTCAAGTTTTATTTATTTATTTTGAGAGAGAGGGAGAGAACATGAGCAGGGGAGGGGCAGAGAGAGAGAGGGAGAAAGAAAGAGAGAATCCCAAGCAGGCTCCACTCTGTCAGTGTGTAGCCTGATGTGGGGCTCGAACTCACAAACCATGAGATCATGGCCTGAAGCCAAGATCAAGAGTAGGACATTTAACTGACTGAGCCACCCAGGCACCTGGGGTTTGTCTGTCTTAAGACCAGGCTTATTGGTGGTGGTGTATGCGATGCAAAAAACACTGGAACATCAGGAATTTGGGAAACTTGGTGTTTTGACACAGCTGTGCCACTGAATAGTCCTGTAACCTTGCACAGTTCACTTAACTTCTCTTAACTCAAGTTCCCTCATCTAGAAATTGGCTGATCAGCATTTCTCAACTCTGTTCTTCAGAACACTGCTTCTAAGATATGTTAACAGGTATTCTGTGGTAACAACAACAAGGTTTTGTAGTCAAATTAGTGTGGGGAACTCTCGGTTAAACAATAGTAAGAGGGTTTCCCTATAGCAAGATTTCACAGAGCCTTGAATATACATTGTGAGTTGTAAATCTGCAAGAGAGCGATAGAGAATTTCCCAGAGTAGTTAACCACAGAATTATGTGTATCTGGGTATGTATAACAGCTCTTCAAAGGAACATAGTTTGGGAAATCCTGGAATAGTTTCCCTCTAAGATCTCCTTCAAATCTGCAATCTCAGATGACCTTTACTGCGGGATGTATGGCGAATTGTTGAAAAGACATGGGAGCTGGGATATCCACGAGGAGATTTTTGCAATGGTCTAGGCGTCAGAGCTTAATGACCTTAATAACAACGTGGTAACACGGATGGAGAGGGAGGGGCATAGTCAGGAAACGTCGCTAAGGAACCATGAGGCAAAGCCTGAGGCAAAGCTGAGCACAAGGCCACCCCTTGCCTGGTTAAACTCTATACAGCATTGCTGGTCAAGCAAAACCACAGTGGTTGATTGTTGCTGCAGTGACCAGTTAAACCACCCTGAACCTAGCGGCGACTTTGCAACACGTGGAATATTTTTATTTATTATTTATCTATTATTTATTTATGTATGCATTTATGTCATGTTGACTTATTTTGAGAGAGAAAAAGAGTATGAGCAGTGGGGGAGGGGCAGAGAGAGAGGTAGAGAGAGCGAATCCCCAATGCAGGGAGATCATGACCCACGCTGAAATCAAGAGTCAGATACTTAAATGAGGCACCCAGGCGCCCCTGTGTTCCAGAGTTTAAAGTGACTTCCCCTAGGTTACATAACTCAGAGTAAAGAGCAGAATGGCTCGGGCCTTCTGATTCCTGGTCTAGCCTCTGCACATGACACCCTGAGATCCGAATATGTGCAGGGAGCATGAGTGCCTCACCAAGGACTCAACCCAGTTTTTACTCACATCAACTTCAAAAACCATCTTGTGCCGTACAGCAGATATAAAGTGAGGTGGGTGTTATGAAATCAAGAGTCTTGGAACCAAGCTAGGATAATAGGTGCTTTCACCCTAGATAACCACCTCATATCTGCCATTAGTAACATTTGGGGATGTGGATGCATTAAGGAAAATCCGCCACTGCCACTGCTCCTACTGAAGAATAACACTGATGTCATACGTATATATCCTATTTTGTGTTTTCCAAAATGCTTTCACATATTTTATTTCATTTTATTCTCGCAGTCCTGGGAGGAAATTATTATTTTCATTTTAAATAAGAAATGTATTTCTCCAAGGGTGAATGATAAATTAGTGACAGAGAGAAAACCTGAATCCAGATTTCTTTATTTTTATCCCAAGATTCTTTCCATTAAATTACACTTGAATTCCAATGTATTGATTAGTCTACCATATTGAATCAAAATAATGATTAAACAAAAATTTCCAACGGGCATATGTTCTGTAAAAAGTTCCAGCTGGCTGAGATCCATAGGTTTTAGAAGCCCTGATTATCATCAATGTCAGCCAGATAAAACCATGTGGTTTGGAAATACAGAGACATTCAAGAAGGTACCGTGTAGGATACTTATCATCTAGCTGCATTTTGGGCAATCCTTGAGTTCCATCTCAGTTAGCTAGATTACCTGGAATGCTTAGTGAATTTTATCAAGCTGAAAGTCATGCAATCTTCCTATCCCAGCCCTTTCATCAATACTAGTACCAAGATAACACCAATTTTCAGAAGGAGGCATAAAGCTTTCTTTCTGGACCAGGTAGTGAAGATTCATTTTTCCCTGTTCTTCCCCATGAAGCACAATTTTAAACCCTGGAAATAACAAAAGAGATCCCTAAAAGGCAGTAAGGAGAAAGCGAGTAAGTTTGGTACTCTGGAACTGGAAGAACATATCTTATATATGCCCACCCTACAGAAGAAGGCAAGCCAGACCTGGCATTCTCTGATCTCTAGGCTGGTAACAGAGGGAATCCCAGGCAGGCTCATTCCTCCCCCACAATCGACTGAAATTCTGATATGAGGTGATTCTGACACCACTAGCAATGGTGCTCAATTTGGAGTTTTACCAAAAATAAGTGGCCAGGGAAAACATTCTTATTCCCCAATGGGTCTGAGACTTCCCTTTCTGCCAAGAGATACCAAGGCAGGTAGAACCAGCCAAAGAGGTCCAGCTACAGCAGGCAGATTTGTCCCTATGGGCCCCTTTGTCCCCATGGGCCCCAAATCCTTCTCTCCCACCCAGAGTCACCAGGTGTCATGAGGTCAATGTTTCTGTCCCCCACCTCCCATATTCACATATTGAAGCCCTAACCCCCAGTGCGGCAGTATTTGGAAATGGGACCTCTAAGGAAGTAATTAAGGGTAAGTGAAGTCATAAGGGTGGGGACCATATCCAATATGATTAGTGTCCCTACATGAAGAGACAGAGACCCCAGGGAGTACCACCCCCTTCTCTGTGCACTCAGAAGAAAGGCCATGTAAGGACATAGGGAGAAGGGAACTGCCTACAAGCCAGGAAGAGAGGTTTCACCAGATACGGAATTTGCCAGCCCCCTGATCATGGACTTCTAGCATCCTGTCTTGGCCTGTTCAGGCTATGATAACAAAATGTCACAGACTGGGTGGCTTATAAACAACAGACATTTATTTCTCACCGCTCTGGAGGCTATGAGGTCTATGATCAAGTTGTCAGCATGGCCACCTTCTGGTGAGGACTGTCTTTCTGGTTCATAGCTGGTGCCTTCTACCTGTGCTCTCACATGGTGGAAGAGGCAGGGGAACTCCTCGGGACTTCTTTTATAAGAATAAGAACTCTAATCCCATTCATGACGGCTCCACCCTCATGACCTAAGCACTTCCTAAAGGCTCTCCCTCCTAATACCATCATCTTTGGGAGTCCAAATTTCAACATATGAATTTGGGGGTCACAAACATTCAGACCATAGCACCTCCAGACAGAGAAAATAAATGTCTGTTGTTTAGGCCACCCAATTTGTGGCATTTTGTTATGGCAGCCCAAACTGACTAATATATGGAGTCAGGACAGAATGGGCAAGAAGAATCCAGCAACAGCAAGTGGTCTGGTCTAAGAAGCCTCCTTTCCCCTTATAGGCCAAGACTCTCTTTCTCTATCCAGAGTCTGGAGCAGCTGGGAGGAAACTGTTAGGAGGATCCTACCACACTTCTCCCTCAATGAGATGTACCCACAGGGGAAAATAATTTGCCCTTTCAGGAGTTACCAGCAGGGACCAGTGGGAGTCCCAGTGACACTAGATAAACCACTGAATAATAGTGCAAAGTCTCTGGAAATTAAACTGCTTTTGGAATCCCAGTCCAGAAAGGTAGGCCAGGACCCACGTGCTAAACATAAACAGGGTGACTGTTTGTTAAAATCAATTATTTAAATAGGATCTGAATCCCTTACATAATACACAAAATGTCCAGAATACAATCGGGAATCACCCAACCTTGGGGTGCCTGGGTGGCTCAGTTGGTTGAGCACCTGACTTCGACTCAGGTAATGATCTCACCGTCCATGAGTTCAAGCCCCACATCAGGCTCTGTGCTGACAGCTCAGAGCCTGGAGCCTGCTTCAGATTCTGTGTCTCCCTCTTTCTCTGCCCCTCCCCTGATCACACTCTGTCTCACTCTCTCTCAAAAATAAATAAGCATTGGGGCGCCTGGGTGGCTCAGTCGGTTGAGTGTCCAACTTCAGCTCAGGTCATGATCTCGCGATTGATGAGTTCCAGCCCTGCGTTGGGCTCTGTGCTGACAGCTCAGAGCCTGGAGCCTGCTTTAGATTCTCTGTCTCCCTCTCTCTGCCCCTTCCCTGCTCATGCTCTGTCTCTCTCTGTCTCAAAAATAAATATAACCATTAAAAAATTTTTTTTAAATAATAAATAAAAATTTTAAAAAATTAAAAAAAGAAAGAAAGAAAGAAAATCACCTATCCTTTGTGCTGACAGCATGGAGCCTTTTTGGGATTCCCTCTCTCCCTCTTTCTGCCCTGCCCACACAGCCCCCACTTGCTCACTTGCACATGTGCACACACATCCTCCCCCTCTCTCTCAAATAAACATTTTTTAAAGAAAAAAAAATCACCCATCATACTAAGAATCAAAAAATCAAAAACAAAAACAAGTCACAAGTTGAATGAGAAAAGACAATCAACTAATGCCAATAGCAAGTTTAATAAAATGTTGAAAACATCTGACAAAGATTTTAAAGCAGCCATCATAAACATGCTTCAAAAATCAATTATACGGTCACCTGGGTCGCTCAGTGGTTTGAGCATCCAACTCTTGATCTTGGCTTAGATCATGATCTCACAGTTCATGAGTTCAAGCCCTGCATTAGGCTCTGAGCTGACATTGTGGAACCTGCTTAGAGTTCTCTCTCCCTCTTTCTCTGCCCCTACCCGATTTGTGCATTCTCTCTCTCTCTCTCTCTCTCTCTCTCTCAAAATAAATAAGCTTTAAAAATTTTTTTAATCAATTATAAATTTTCTTGAAATAAATGTAAAAAAAAATTTTTTCAGGAAAGAAATACAAGTTATAAATAAAAAGAACCAAATGTAAATTATAGAACTGAAAAATATAATAACAGGGGGGAAAACCTTATTGTATGGGCTTAACAGTAGAGTGGAGATGACAGAATCAGTGAACTTCAGAACAGAAAAATAGAATGCATCCAATCTAAGCAACAGAAATAAAATAGCCTGAAAAAAAAAAAAAATGAACAGAGCCTCAGGGACCTGTGGGACAATAACAAAAGATCCAACATTCATATAGTTGGAGTCCTAGAATGCAAGGGAAAAGCAGGCTAAAAGAGAATTCGAAGAAAGATTGGCTGAAACTTCCCAAATTTGACCAAAGTCACAGCCTACAGATTTAAGAAGCTAAGCAAAACCCAAACAGGATAAATCCAAAGAAATCCATGCCAAGACTTGGATTTGAAAACCAAAAACAAAGAAACAAATCTTGAAAGCAGGCAGAGAAAAACAATGCATTATCTATAGGGGAACACTGACTCAAACAGCAGCAATTTCTTATCTGAAATCATGGAGACCAGAAGGAAATGGGACAATAATTTTCAAGTGTTGAGAGAAAAGATCTGTCAACAGAATTCTATATCTGGTGAAACTCTCCTTTAGAAATAAAAGGAAATAGAAGCATTCTAAGACAGGGGAACACTAAAAGAATTTGTCGTGGTCGAAACTATCCATAAAAATTGGCTAAAGGAAGTTCTTCAAACAGAAAGGAAATAATGAAAGAAGGGATTTGGGGGCATCAGGAAGAAAGAAGGAACAAAGAAAAGAACAGAAATCTGAGTACATACAACAGACAATTCTTTCACTCATGAGTTTTAGAAATCATATTTGATAATTAGAACAAAAATTATAATACCATCCGATACTCAAGGCAATAGTATTTAAAAGAGGGGAAAGTTGGGGTGCCTGGGTGGTTCAGTTGGTTAAGTGTCTCTTGGTTTTGGCTCAAGTCATGATCTCGCAGTGTGTGAGTTTAAGCCCTGCATTCCACTCTACGATGACGGTGCAGAGCCTGTGTGGGATTCTCTATCCCCCTCTCTCACTGCCCCTCCCCCTCAAAATAAATAAACTTTAAAAATATTATAAAGAAATCAAGAGGAAATCCTAAAAAATATTCAAGTAACTTGAAGGAAGATGAGAAAAGAGAAGCAGAGTAAGAGAACAAACAGAAACAAAAACAGAGGAAACAAACAGAAAACAAACAACAAAATAGCAAACTTAAGTAGTAACATCAACAAGTACCTGAAATGCAGTGGTCTAACTACACCATTCAAAGACAGATTGTCAGAATGGATAAATCCACTCCAAATTCAAAACACAGATAGATTGGGGTGCCTGGGTGGCTGATTCAGTTAGGCCTCCAACTTTTGATTTCTGCTCAGATCATGATCTCACGGCAGCTCGTAAGTTTGAGCCCTGCCTCAGACTCCATGTTGATGGTGCAGAGCCTGCTTGGGATTCTGTCTCCCTCTCTCTCTCTCTCTGTCCCTCTCCTGCTCTCTCTCTCTCTCTCTCTCTCTCTCTCTCTCTCTCTCAAAATAAATAAATAAATAAATATTTTAGGAAAATTAAAAAAACCCCACACACAGATAGGTTGGGGCGCCTGGGTGGCTCAGTTGATAAGCATCCAACTCTTGATTTCATGATTCATGAGATAGAACCTCGAGTTGGGCTCTGCGCTGAGCATGAAGCCTGCTTGGAATTCTCTCTCTCTCTCCCTCTCTCTCTACCCCTCTCCCACTGGTGCTCTCTCTTTCTCAAAATAAATTTAAAAACAGCAATAAACAAAGCACAGGAAGGTTGAAAGTGAAAGGATGGAAAAAGATGTATCATGCAAACATTAATTTAAAAAAGCAGAAGTGACTCTGTTATCTGATAAAATAAGCTTCAGACATTTGAGGTAAAAGAAAATTACCAGAGCCAGAGGGGGACCTTACATAACGATAAAATTCTTCCAAGAAAACACACAATTATCCTAAATGTGTATGGACCAAACAACAGTGCCTTAAAATACACAAAGTAAAAACTGATAGAGCTGGAAAGGGAAATAGACAAATTCACAATTATAGTTGGGGAATTCAACCTTCCCCTCTCAGGGGATACAACTATTGGCCTGATATGAAGTCAGCTAGGGTACAGATCTGAACAACACAATCATCCAGCAAGATTTAGCTAACATCTGTAGAAGACTCCTCCAACAATAGAATATACATTTTAAAAATATTTTTCGAAACATTTACTGAGATAGATTAGATTATACCCTGGTCAAAAAAACAAACTTCAATGAAGTTAAAATAATTAAAATTATACTGAGTGTATTCTTTGGCCATAATGGAATTGAAGTATAAATCGTTAACAGAAAGACAGCAGGAAAATCTCTAAACACAAGAAAATCAGACAACACATTCCTGAATATTGTATGAGTTAAAGAGGAAGACTCAAAAGAACTAATAAAAACTACATAGAGGGGTGCCTGGCTAGCTCAGTTGGTGGACTGTGGAACTCTTGATCTCAGGGTTGTGAGTTCGAGCCCCACACTGGGTATGGAGATTACTTAAAAATAAAATCTTAAAAAATAAATATTCAGAACTGAATGAAAGTGGATACATAACATATCAAAACATGTAAGATGTAGCTGATTACTGATGCAGTGCTGAGAGGGAAGTTTATAGCACTAAATGCTTATATTAGCAATGAGGAAACATCTTAAATCAACAACCTAAGTTCTTCCCTTGAGAAACTAGATAAGGAAGAGCAAAAATAAACCCAAAGCAAGCAGAAAGAAGGAAACAATAAAGAAATGAGCAGAAATTAATAAAATTGAAAATAGAGAAAAATCAATGAAACAAAAAGCTTGTGCCCTGAAATGATTGATAACTTTCTAGCAAGACTGAAAGAACACAAATAAAAAAGAAAGACACAAATCACCAATATCAGAAATGAAGTGGGAAATTAAAAAGTTAATAAGGAAATAAATACTTTACTCTCATAAACTTCGAACTTCGAAGATATGGACCAATTCTTTGAAAACCACGAACTACCAAAACTTAACCACAACAAAATAGACAATCTGAATAACCATATAACCACGAAATAAATTGAATGCATAACTACAAGGCTCCCCCACACCACCTTCCAAAAACCAAAAACTCCACATTATGGGAGTGTGTCAAAGGGACAAAAGAGCCAGCTGGAAGGGCCCCCGATAGCAATAAAATTAAGTAGTATTATTTTATAACCCAAAATGCATTTCTAAGAGTTCATATAAATGATTGAATAAACACATAAAAGAGGGAGAAGACACCAATCTCTCATGCAGAGTAATTTCAAATACTGTATATAGATATTCTGCCCTCAAGGAGGGGGAACATAACTCCCTACTATTTAACTATGAGCTGCACATAGTGACTTCTTTCTAAACAGTACAGTATGGAAAGGGGGGGGGAGTACAAGTACATTTATTGTGGAGAAACCTAACAAACAATACCTCACCCAGGAGATCAAGGTCAATATCAACAATGATAATTCATGTTCATAGTATATCTCTGATACGATGTGATGAAAATGGCACTTTACCCCTGTGGTCTTCTTCCCCCAAACCCATAGCTTCAGTCTAGTGCTGAGAAAAACATCAGACACATTCTGGTGGAGAAAAATCCTACAAAATACCTGATCAGTATTCCTCAAAGCTGTTAATGTCATCAAGAATAAAGGAAGTCTGAGAAACTCATAGTCAAGAGGAGCCTAAGGAAATATGACAACTGAATGTAATGTGTTCTGGATGATGGAATCCTGGAACAGAAAAGGGCTAATAGATAAAAATCAAGGTAATTTGAGCAAAATGTAGAGCTTAGTTAATAATAATGTAGCAATATTTTTCAGTAGTTATAATGAATGTACCATACTAATTTAAGATGGGTATAGGATATATGGAAACTTTCTGTACCATCTTCTCAATTTATCTGTAAATCAGAACTGTTTTTAAAAGTTAAGTCTATTTTTTAAAAACTCCCCCACCTCCAAAAAAAAAATCTTCAGCCTCAGATAATTTCACTAGAGAATTCTACCAAATGCCTAAAGAATTAATACCTATTTTATACAATCTCTTCCAGGAAATAGAAGAGGACACTTACAAATTAATTTTATAAAGCTAGTATTACCCTGATAACAAAATCAAAGATAGCACAAGAAAAGAATACAATAGGCCAAAATCTCTCATAAAAGGAATTATGAATCATGACCAAGTAGGATTTACTCTAGGTATATGAAGCTGGTTCAATATTCAAACATCAGTCAATGTAATCCACCATATCAACAAGCTGAAGAACAATCATATTACCATATCAATTTGTTATAGAAATCCAGCAATGACACATGGTTAAACTCTCAACAAGTTAGAAATAGAGGGGAAAAAGGAACGCCTGGGTGGCTCAGTCGGTTGAGCGTCCGACTTCGGCTCAGGTCATGATCTCGCGGTCTGTGAGTTTGAGCCCCGAGTCGGGCTCTGTGCCAACAGCTCAGAGCCTGGAGCCTGCTTCGGATTCTGTATCTCCCTCTCTCTCTGCCCCTCCCCCGCTCATGCTCTGTCTCTCTCTCTGTCAAAAATAAATAAACATTAAAAAAAAAAAAGAAATAGAGGGGAAATACCCAAATTTGATAATAGCATCTACAAAAATGTTTAGAGCTAACATCATACTTAATGATGAAAGAATGAAAGTTTTCACCCTTAGACTGGGAACAAGGCAAGGAAATCTGCTCTCACTAACTCTTATCCAACATAATACTGGAAGTTCTAGTCACTGCAATAGGCAGGAAAAAGAATTAAATGTAGATGGATTAGAAAGAGGAAATAAAACTACCTCTATTTGCAAACAACATGATTCTCTATGTGGAAAATCCCAAGATGTCTACAAAAAAATCTCCTAGGAGGCTCCTGGGTGGCTTAGTTGGTTAAGGGTCCAACTCTTGATCTCAGCTCAGGTTATGACCTCAAAGTCTGTGAGTTCATGCCCCACATCAGGCTCTGTGCTGACAGTGTGGAGCCTGCTTGGGATTCTCTCCCTCTCTCTCTGCCCCTCCCCTGCTCGTGCTGTCTCTCTCTCTCTCAAAATAAATAAATAAACATGAAAAAAATTTAAAAAGTCTCAATACTAAATGCACATGAGCATATAGAGAAAATGGGTCACCCATATGCTGCTGGTGACAATGTAAAATAGTACAGCTACAATGGGAAAGAATTTTGCAGTCTCTTCCTTCCTTCCTTCCTTCCTTCCTTCCTTCCTCCCTCCCTCCCTCCCTCCCTTTCTTTCTTTCTTTCTTTCTTTCTTTCTTTCTTTCTTAAGTAATTGCTACACTCAACATGGGGTCTGAACTCATGACCCCCAAATCAGGAGTCCTATGCTTCACCTACTGAGCCAGCCAGGCACATTTGGTAGTTTCTTATAGAACTAAATGTGCATTTACCATATGATCCAGCAATTATACCCTTAGGCATTTGTCACAGAGAAATGGAAACTTATATTCACACTAAAACTTTTACATGAGGGGCCCCTGGGTGGCTCAGTCAGTTAAGCAACAGAATCTTGGTTTTGGCTCAGATCATGATCTCACAGCTCATGAATCCCAGCCCCCCATCGGGTCCATGCTGACAGTGTAGAGTCCGCCTGGAATTCTCTCCCTCCCTCTCTCTGCCCCTCCCCCACTCACTCTCTCTGTCTCTTTCAAAATAAATAAATAAACTTAAAAAATCATTAAAATATAAAATAAAGGGTGCCTGAGTCGCTCAGTCGGTTAAGCCTCTGACTTCTGCTCAGGTCATGATCTCGTGGTTTGTGAGTTTGAGCCCTGTGTCAGGCTCTGTGCTGACAGCTCAGAGCCTGGAGCCTGCTTTGGATTCTGTGTCTTCCTCTTTCTCTGCTTCTCCCTAGTTTGTGCTCTGTCTCTCTCTCTCTCTCTCTCTCTCTCTCTCTCTCAAAAATAAACATTAAAAAAATTAATAAAATAAAATAAAACTTTTACATGAATGTTCATAGAAGTCTTATTTGTAATAGACAAAAACTACAATCAGCCTAGATGTCCTCCTATAGGTTAATGGTCAGTAAACTTGGACTATCCATATTACAGAGTACTATTCAGCAATGAAAAGGGAATGAACTATCAATACCCATGACAACTTGGGTCAATTTTCAGGGAATTACACTAAGTGTAAAATGCATACTATATGATTCTATTTATGTAAAACATTTTTAAAGTTTATTTATTTATTTTTGAGAGAGAGAGAGAGAGAGAGAGAGGGAGAGAGAGAGAGAGGAAAAACACAAGTGGAGGAGGGGCAGATAGAGGGAGACATAGAATCTGAGTAGGCTCTAGGTTCTGAGCTGTCAGCGTAGAGTCCCATGTGCGGCTTGAACTCATGAACTGTGAGATCATGACCTGAGCCGAAGTCAGACGCTTAACTAACTGAGCCACTCAGGAGCTCCTATTTATGTAAAATTTTTTAAGTGACAAAGTTTTAAAGGTGGAGGAAAGATGGATTCCAGAGTAAGGGACTTGGGGCTTCGGGTGGGGCAGGAAGGAAGTAGAGATCATTTAAAGGGGCAATATGAAGATGATTCTCGTGGGGTTGGATGATAAAATTGTATAGAATTCAAAAAATACACATGCACACACTTGAGTATCAGTAAGACTAGGGAAATCTGCATAAAATCAGTGGATTTTAGCCATGTCAATTAACCTGGTTGTAATATTATACTATAGTTTTGCAAAATATTATTATTAGGGGAAATTAAATAAAGTATAAGGAGTCTCTTGGTATCATTTCTTACAAATGCACATAAACATACAATTACCTCAACAAAAATTTTAATTAAAAATGTATATAGACCTAGATGCCATGGTCATTAGCAACAGGGATGATTTTGCAATTGCTTAGAAGGGTAAATAACAGGAGCTCCTGGGTGGCTCAGTCGGTTAAGCATACGACTTTGGCTCCGGTCATAATCTCACAGTTCACAAGTTCGAGCCTCACTTTGGGCTCTGTGCTGACAGCTCAAAGCCTGGAGCCTGCTTCACATTCTGTGTCTCCCTCTTTCTGTGCCCCTCCCCTGCTCTCGCTCTCTCTCTCTCTCTCTCAAAAAAAAAAAAGGGTAAATAACAGTATACAAAAGGAAGAGAAAGGAATTTGGAGAAGACAGTCAAGAAAAACAAGTAAGAGAGAAGCTGTAAGAAATGCCTGCTTGCACCTCTGAATTTTGGAAGTATGGATAACATGTTTAGTGGCTAAAAGTACTGACATTCCCTCATCATTCCCTGACTGTCTACGTTTGATTTCTGATTCTTAAAGCAGCTGGTCTACTTGTATTACAGGTACAGAGCTCTGGATGCATCTGGATCTAATTTGATGGAATTCTCTCCATTTTAAGATGGGGTATATCTTATTCCCCTGACTTTCAGTGTATAACTCAAGCAGTTTTAAACATTTCTGGCAATGATTAATTTACTTTTGATTTGTCATGTGCAGCACTGTAATTATAGGTTTCCCTTCCAATCTTTTGACTGTGCCTCTTGACATAAATGGTTTACCTTGAAAATGGTCCAGTGTTTCATAAATGTATCCACATAAGGAATGATCAAAAGGCAATTCCTCCTAGTTTTCATCTTCCTTGTCAGTGATCAGTCATTTGCCAAAAGTTCTTCTTTCATGTCCTTGAATCTCCTGTTTCTACCTCTGAGATCATATTAAAGACCAATGGTTGAAAGCTGATTAGAAATAGCTTTGTGGTGAGGTGCCTGGGTGGCTCGGTCGGTTAAGTGACCAACTTCTGCTCAGGTCATGATCTCAGGGTTCATGAGTTTGAGCCCTGCATTGGGGTCTCTGTTGTTAGCACAGAGCCTGCTTTGGATCCTCAGTCTTCTTCTCTCTCTTTCCCCCTCTTGTGCTCCCACACATGCTCTCTCTCTCTCTCTCTCTCTCTCTCTCTCAAAAATAAATAAACATTTAAAATAAGATAGTAATAAAATAAAATAAATAGCTTTGTGGCAAAGTGTTTCACCAGCTCAGCTGTATCTCATGATCTACGGTCTTTTTTATTTTTTTAATGATTTTTTAAATGTTTATTTATTTTAGAGAGAGAAAGAGAGTGAGCAGAGGAGGGGCAGAGAGAGAGGGAGACACAGAATCCCAAGCAGGCTGCAGGCTCAGAGCCTGATGCGGGGTTTGAACCCACAAACTACAAGATCATGACCTGAGCTGAAGTCAGACGCTTAACCGACTGAGCCACCCAGGTGCCCCATCTACAGCCTCTTTTAAAACATCAGATGCTAGAACCTTCCCCATGCTTAATAGTAATAATATTTAATTTAATACCATTAACAACTCTATGAAGTAAAACTTCACTGATATTATCCTAATTTTACAGATGAAGAGACGGTGCAAAAGATAAATGACTTGCCTAAGGACACAGATAGTAAGCCAGCACGCTGGAATTTGAACCCAGGCAATCTGACTCCAGAATCTATACTCTTGACCTCCACGCCTCTTGTAGTTCCTGAATCAGAGTCTCTGAGGGGTTGGTGTCTGAGTACCTCTTAGCTTATATAAAACAAACAAATCTCCATAGTGTGAGGTTTGGGACCTCTAGGTTAAACACTATTTTGCTGGAAATGCTCATGAGCTGAGGGAGGGGCGTGTGCTCAGTTGGGAGTTAACAGCTTCTTGCTGACTGACCTGGTTCTCCCGAAATAGGTACCATCTGTTATGGTGAAGTATTTTACATATATCTTCCCCTTACAACTGCCCTTCCAGGTAAATATTATTATCCTTATTTTATAGATGAAGAAACTGAGGCTTGAAGTTCATAATGTGACCCAGGTTGCTCTCAGCAAGTAAGAGGCAACATTTAAACCCCGAAGCCCCGGGAGCGCGTGGGTGGCTCAGATGGTTAAACGTCCAACCTTGGCTCAGGTCATGATCTCAAAGTTCGAGTTCAAGCCCTGAAGCAGGCTCTGCGCTGACAGAGCGGAGCCTGCTTCAGATTCTCTTTCTCCCTCTCTCTCTCTCTGCCCCCTCCTCCACTAACTCCCTCTTTCTCAAAATAAATACATAAACTTAAAAAAAATTAAAAAACAAACTCTGAAGCCCAAGCTCTTAACGTTACTGCTTCTTCCGTGAAAGGTCTACCGGTCAATCTGGATCAGCTGGTTACAGCACCCGCTCTGAGGTATTAGCAAAGTGTTCCCAGAGGTGCTTTGTGATTTTTCAAAGCAGGACCATAAATGTGATTAGCCTTCAAGACTCCAGGGGAAAATTGCAATGGTGGAGCCTCAGGCACTGTGATAAATCTATAGGAAAGATTCATGGGGGCCAGGAGGTCTGCTCAGCACCTTCCAGATGACAGCACCTCAGTGGACGTACAGCCGGTGGGTACCCACCCACTCATCCATCCGCAAAGCTTCCCTCTAGTGAAACAATGAGCTGGACCTACCTTGGTCAATCCTCACTCTTCCTTTTCCTTCTTCAGATCTACCACGAAACTCTGCCGTGTGCCATAGAGCGTGGAGAAGCTTTGAAAAAAATGTTGTGGGCATGACTGTTAACGTTTGCCCGATTTAAATAAAACACTGTTCATCCTATTGTATATAATGATGAAACTCATTAGCTGCATAATAGCTTCATGCTCCCTGGTCTAAAATACAGAATAAGTTCAATATTAAAAATTAAAGTCAATCCATCAAAATCTAATGGCTAAGTAGGGATATTAAAAAGTAAGAGGCATTATTTGGATCCATGCAAAACTGTCATGGGATTCATGAAAATAATTGGCAAATTCTGACACAGGACAGAGCCTGAGGTAAAAAATAAAGCCTCGTGCAGACCAAATCACAGATTTGTGGTGTCCATTTAGTATAAGGGCTCACCTAATTATACCTGAGTCTCAGCTTGATTGAGTCATTAGCCCCTCCCCACCTCTCGGCCAGCTCTCTCTCAAGATCACCTGACGCACTTGGACTAATTTGAGTCTGGAGTGATCCAGACTGTTAGTTACATCATCCAGGGGCTCCCTCTGTTGACTTTGTCTTCAGCTCATTGTAAGATTTTAATCATTCTCAAGTCTTCCTGGTTGGGTTTCTGCCTACCTTAGCGAAGAAGCCTCTGTTGCGATTTGTTATTAAAACTCGTTTCCGTTTCACAGCATTGGTATGTCTTCACATAACTAAACAGTAAATGAAGTACTGAATATTCAGTCTTGGTAGATTTACATGACTAATTGTTTATATTAGCTTAATACTACCCTCAAGGGGTAGTTTAAGGTTTTCTCCTTATTCTTCAGGGAATTATATTTGATGACTCTTGAATTCTTGGTCATTTATCAGTTCCTTTAATCACACTAGTGTTCTCTCCGGGCGTCTGCATGGCTCAGTCAGCTAGGCGTCCAGCTCTTGATATCAGCTCAGGTCTTTATCTCAGGGTCTTGAGTTCAAGCCCAGAACTGGGCTCCACACTGGGTGTGGAGTCTACTTAAAAAGAAAAAAAAAAAAAAAAAAAAAAATCACAGTAGTGCTCTAAAGGCATAAGAAAAAGAACATACCACATTTAAAGGTGGAAAAAGAAAATCTTTTATTTTACTCACTGGTTTATATTTTTTAAATTAAAAAACAATTTTTTTTTTAATGTTTGTTTTTGAGACAGAGACAGAGTGTGAGCCTGGGGAGGGGCAGAGAGAGGGGGAGACACAGAATCTGAAGCAGGCTCCAGGCTCTGAGCTGTCAACACAGAGCCTGATACGGGGCTCAAACTCACAAACCATGAGATCATGACCTGAGTCAAAGTCAGACGTTTAACGGACTGATCCACCCAGGCGCCCCTTTTTAATTTTTGTTAATGTTTATTTATTTTTGAGAGAGAGAGAGCCAGAGTGCGAGCCAGGGAGGGCCAGAGAGAGGGGGAGACACAGAATCCAAAACAGGCTCCAGGCTCTGAGCTATCAGCACAGAGCCCGACGCAGGGCTTGCACTCACAGACTGCGAGATCATGACCTGAGCAGAGGTCGGCTGCCTAACCGACTGAGCCACCCAGGCTCCCCTCATACCTAGTTTAAGAGAGGAATATGGATTTGGTCCTTTTAAACTATACTTTTCCTTTAAAAAGTTTATATTCTATTTTATAATTGTAAAGTAATATAAGCTCATGTTAGAGTATTTGAAAATAGGTAAAAGAGAAAAGAACTACCACATAGAATTCTACTGCTTAATGATAATCTCATTTGAAAATTTTGGTTTATTTATTCAAAGTGATTTTTTTCCTTCTGCACACTATTTTTAATGAACTATAATCATAATGGACATCCAGGTTTGTATCCAGCTTTAAAAAAAATTTTTTTTTAAGATTTTATTTTTAGGTAATCTCTACACCCAACATGAGGCTCAAACTCGCAATCTCGAGATCAAGAGTTGCATGCTCTACCGACTGAGGCAGCCAGGTGCCCCTGTATCCAGCTTTTTTTTTTTTTTTTAATGTTTTATTTACTTTTGAGAGAGAGAGAGAGAGAGACAGAGTGAAGTGGTGGAAGGGCAGAGAGAGAGGGAGACACAGAATCTGAACAGGCTCCAGGCTCCAAGCTGACAGCACAGAGCCCGACACAGGGCTCGAACCCACAAACCGTGAGATCATGCCCTGAGCCGAAGTTGATGCTTAACCGATGGAGCCACCCAGGCACCCCTGAATCGAGCTTTTTAAAAAATATATATTTATTTATTTTTGAGAGAGGGAGCATGTGTGTGAGTGGGGGACGGGCAGAGAGAGGGAGACAGGATCCAAAGCAGACTCTGTGCTGACAGCAGAGAGCCCAGTGCAGGTCTCGAACTCACGAACTGTAAGATCCTGACCTGAGCCGAAGTTGAACGCTTAACCCAGAGTCACCCAGGTGCCCCGCCTTGTATGCAACTTGTTAAACTCCACATTATAAAAAGTATTTCCCCGTATTCTTTAAGAAATATTTTAAGGAACTAAGATATCCTGTTGAACAAATAGGTGATAGTTTGCACAAACATTCAAAAGTTGTCAGTTTAGAAGGCAAACTGTGGAGCCATCTTGAGTTCTTCTTTCATGCCACCCATCTCATCTATCTTCCAAAGAAGGCCTGCTAATCCTTTCATTTGTCTGTATTTACTCCTTCTCTATCATTCATTCTCACAGTAGTGCAGGACCTTGTCATAACCTCCTAACTGATTTCTACGCTCCAATTTACCTTACATACCTCCCGTTGTTTGGCTCATGCCACCGGCTTGAACCCCTTACAGTGATTTGTTTTTATTTTGCTTATAGGATAAAATCCAAAATTTTTAGCAGGCCCTCTGGACCTTCCAAATCTTAACCCAGCCTATCTTTCCCTCGGGATTATAGTGACTTCCCCACATAGATTTTCAGCTCTAGTCGGACTAGTTCATTCAGTTTTCCACACTCACACCTTAAATGTTTCCCTCATTTTGTTCCTTTCCCTGTGCCTTTCCCACACCTATAATGCTTTTCCTTCCATTTTTATCAAAATCTTATTCATCCACCAAGGAATCCCCATATCTAGTCTGTTGGGAGTCTGAAAGGATTCCCTAATAAATAGCATCTCTTTGCCCACATTAAGAAATTTGAGAAATAAAACAGAGGAGATATGGAGGCCAGGATATTGAAAACCTAATAGTGGCTTTATTGATAATGAAGGGTTGGGAACCTGGATGGCTCAATCAGTTAAGCATCTGACTTCAGCTCAGGTCATGATCTCATGGTTCGTGGGTTCAAACCCGGCGTTGGGTTCTGTGCTGACAGCCCAGAGCCTGGAGCCTCCTTTAGATTCTGTGTTTCATTCTCTCTCTGCCCCTCCCCTGGTTACCCTCTGTCCCTTTCTCTCAAAAATAAGTGTTAAAAAAATTAAAAAGAAGAAGAGGTGAGGGCCAGATGGAAAGAAGAAAGCAGACCCACTCACTTGGTCTTGAGCAGTACTTAGAGCTTAGTCATTGCTGGCGGGGGGAGGGGGCGGGGGGGGGGCCGGGGGAACTGAAGAGAATATTTACTCTCTGTAGCAGCCCCCTCCCAAGAAGGAGGTCTGAGATAAACACTTCTCATAGGTAGAAAATATCAGGATTGAGGAAAAGGCTTCCACAATCTAAGGATCTATTGCTACAAACTGGTACCAGCTTTTTACCACCAAGTATCTCCCAAATGCAACCACTTCCGTTCTCCAGTGCCACCATCATCCATGGCTTGGACTAGGGCAATTGGCTATGGTTGGTCTCCCACACCCTGTCCGGAGCTCTACGAACAGTCATTCCCCACATTGAGGCCAGAATAGCATTTTTAAGATGAATCTGATGGTAAGCCTTCTTCCTAAATCCCTTCAGAGATTATCACTGCTCTTGGGATCAAGACCAAAGTCCTTGTTCACTAGACCCTGAAGGTCTGGCTCCAGTCTTTTCTTATTCTTCCTTTTTGCCTATCACTTTTGCTCTACCTCCAGGGGCATTAAAAAAATGTTTTTTTAAGTTGTCATGTTTACTCCTATTTCAAGAGCTTTTCTTGTGCTGTTCCTTTTATCAGAAATACTCACTTCTCTTTTTCTTTTTTACTTTTCTTTTTTCTCCTAGTTGACTCCTACTCATTTATAAATCCAAGCCACCACATCCCTTCCACAGAGAAGTCTTCCCTGCCTGCTCCTTTATGCCCTCATAGTTCCCTCTGCTTCCTTGATACAACTTACCATGAGTAATTATTAAATAATTGTGTGATCACTTGATTAATGTCTATTTCCCCCCTAGGCTCCCAGAGGACCCATGGACCATGTCTGTAATGCCCACTCTTGTGTTTCCCCAGCAATTAGCACAGTACCCAGACCTCAGAGACACCCAATAAATATTTATTGAATAAACAAAAGCCCAGCTCAACTTGAACTTCCTCTGTTAAGCCAGAAATTTTCTCTCCCTCCTCTGAAATCCTACGGCTCTTGAGCTCCCTACCATTCACTCCCATGGCATTTATGGCGCACTGCCCAGGACAGTGTCTAATTGTACATGTCTTATCTTCCCAGCTAGATGGTGAGTGCCTGTGGGCCAGGGATCACAGCTTCCCTGCAATTGTAACTCTCCTAGTGGCCAGCCCAATTTCCAGCCTCTGACATGTGCATTGTAACAATTTATTCAAAGAATTAATAAAGATGTTGGCTTTTCCTTTTCTGTCTGTAGCAGAGTTGGTAGCGATGGGAGGAAGTTATAATTCCCTGATGTTTGGCAATGCAACAGAGACTGCATTTTATAGGTTGGAGCTAGGAAAAGATATTAGGATATTGTCTTTTTATTGCAAGAACATCTTCTCTGCCAATTTGCTTGGCAGAGCAAAGGATTTTCTGTAAACACAGCAACTGGTTCTAATTTTATGCAAAAAAGGAAAATATGACCCCAAAGCTGCAGATTCACATGAAGCTGAGCTGTTTTAATTTATTCATTTGAGTTATATGGTGTTAAATTTGTTTGCTCATGATCGTATGCGTTCTCATTACAACTGTAACTCTTTCAACCTTCAACTCTTCACGCATCATCATAGTGGACAATATGGGGGCAAGACCGTCAGCAACATGGAATCAACCAGCCCAAGCCAAGGGTGCGGGTGAACCCTGCAATGACCAGATGCACCGAGCAGGGCCTGCTTGCAGAGAAGTACTGAGATTCCTGAACCTTGTCAAGCATTTCCCCCGAGGCACGGTTTTCTGAGAAAGTGCTGAGTCAAGGAAGAAAGATGCAGACAGACCCGAAAAGAGACCAAGGCAGAAGGCAGTGTGCCCAAAAAGTATAGATGACCTGTGAGATGGTTGCCTGGTGGGATGAAGACAGTGGTGTGAGAAACACGGTACAGTGAGGGTGAGGCCCTTGGTATAGGAAACCAAGTCCATGAATCTGGGGATCCAGGGGACACCCCACTGACAGGTTGGAGGAGGGCTGGGACAGTTCCTGAAGGGTTCCAGAAGAGACCACTGACACATCCCTGCCTCTGAGATGCTTTTACCGTTTGGTTCTTTGCAGATGGCCAAACACACAATGGACTTGAAGGACTTTAAATTACACATGGGAAAGTATAGATCTGGATGATATCTAAAGCCTTGTAATACTGGGTAAAATATGAAGACAGTATGTCCAAGCTTCCACCAGAACGGGAATGCATAAGTGGAGGGGGAGGTTAGGAAAAACCATCACGCAATATGCATTTCCTCCCTACTCGGAAACCTTCTGCCCTCCCTTACTACCTGGCTCTGTATGCCCTCTGGTGGTCTTCTACCTGGATTACACTTCCTCAGCACCTTCACGATGGGGCTGGCTTTTAAGTGGGTTTTTTTTGTTTGTTGTTTTTTGCTTTGTTTGTGTGGTTTTTGTTTTTCTCTAACCCCTCTCTAGTCACCCTTAGCTCCGTGCTCTGTATCCTGGAGCCTGACGCCCCTCTCCCCAAGCCCATGCCAAACCAACTCATGTCTGGATAAGGAGTATGCAAGTTAAGAGCCTACTTGCCAATGACGTTGAACTGCACACTGTTCAGAGTGAGGAAAATACATTCTTGCTCTTTGGGAGTATATAAGCTAAAATAAGACAGGCATAGAAGAGACATAACAACTGACTACATATGGGAGGAAAAGGCACTGAAAAGATAATATAGTGTCAGAGGCACCTGGCTGGCTCTGTCGGAGGAGCATGAGACTCTTGATCTCAGGGTTGTGAGTTTGAGTCCTACATTGGGTATAGAGATTGCTAAAAAAAAAAAAACAAAAAAAAAAACAAAAAAAAAAACAAAAAAAAACCAAAAACCACAAAAACTTAAAAAAATGAAGATACATACTGTGGAAATCAAAGTGTTATCATCACCGATGACACTTCCTGTACACATTCTTCCTAATCCACTTGGGACCTCCAGCATCGCCCTATGAGGAAGATTCCTGATATTCTGTTCCAAACTCACTACCTCACTCGACTTGACATTAGAAACCATGATCGTGTCCAGTCTCTGCTTGACCATCTCACTCTTCAAGATGGGAACTTTCCAAACTGAATTCCTCACTCTTTCCCCAGCCTTTCCCTTCTCGGCTGGTTATTCTGTACCTCTCCCAACCATGGACTTTATTTTAGCATTTTACAGGTCGTCAAACCTGTCCTCACACTTGAGCTCATTAATTTTCCCGGTGGCCCAGGCTTGGAGCCTTGTAGCATCAACCTCAACTCCCGTTTCTTTACCATCCCTTTTCTTAAATTTTCCACCCGTGTCCTTGGTTTGATCTACAAATAGTGTGATTGTCATTATTCTTTTTTTGTCCCCCAAAAGAATGATCTCATTTATGTACATGGAGAGAGCCAAAGGGTTTTTGGAAACTGAGATATCTGCCATTGAGCTTAGGCAGGGCTGCAAATTCAAAACAGAGCCCCAGTGAAATGCAAGACTTACTAATATAATGGAACATAAATGGGTTGATTCTTGTTTATTTTTTTAAAAAAATAAGCTTACTTATTTATTTTGAGAGAGACGGTGCAAGTGGGGCAGGGGCAGACAGAGAGAGAGGGAGAGAGAGAGACTCCAAAGCAGGCTCCACACTGTCAGTGCAGAGCCCGATGCGGGCTTGAACTCATGAACTGTGAGATCATGACCTGAGCTGGAGTTGGCCATATAACTGACTGAGCCACCCAGTTGCCCCAGGCGTTCTCATTAATTGATTTGATGCACGTATAACATCCACGTAATAAAATCCCATTTGATTTTCTTTAAAAAAAATTTTTTTTTAACGTTTATTTTTCAGACAGAGAGAGACACAGCATGAATGGGGGAGGGGCAGAGAGAGAGGGAAACACAGAATCTGAAGCAGGCTCCAGGCTCTGAGCCATCAGCCCAGAGCCCGACGCGGGGCTCGAACCCGCGGACCGCGAGATCGTGACCTGAGCCGAAGTCGGACGCTTGACCGACTGACCCACCCAGGCACCCCAATATCTGCATTTTAAATCAGAGAGCTAACCAGTAGAAGAGAAAGACTAAAGGCAACAGATTTCTGGGCAGAGGAAGGAAGAACTCCAGGCAAACAGAATTTTGAGAGAAAGGCAAGCCAGTGCCTAGAAGATGGATTAGTTCATAGACAACATCCATGGAAGGAGACAACTTGAATTGAAAAATACCAGTGAAATGTAGAGAAGACAGCTGCCAATGGAAACATGAGTGTGGGCAGCGCTAAGCAGGTTTAATTCATTCAAGGAGTCTCACATAAAAGGCAGCTAAAGAAAGTGTCTCAAATATTTTCTTAACTGTTTCAAAAGTGTTTCAAATATTTTCTCAACTGTTTTGAATATTTTCTTAACTTGGAAGCCCTGCTTAGTGTAAAACATGACAAGAGAAGGGCTGAGAGACAAAATTACTGATAACAACTTCTAACAATAGAAAATTGCAATACACTTGGTTTACAAAGTTTGCACTCTTAATATGTCTTAACACCAGATTCGCATGAGTATCACATTTATAGCAATATAAACTGTATAACAGACCATATGTGTATCCAAATATTTCAGTAGCAATTCGGAGCTCATGAGACCTGCTGTACTTTGACTTTTGCTAACCTAATCTTTGATGTTTTTGGATACAATTCATTCAGGTACCCAGAATGTTTCTTATTCCACGGCAGCTCACTTCCCCCTTTCTTTTGCTCTTGGAAAACTCCCTAAAAATCCATTTGGCTGGTTCTGATCACTTTAAAATGATTAAAATGTTTCCTTTTTTGTCGAGAGGGGGAAAGCTGATGCATTTTTACACTTAAAACTGAACAATGACTTTGTTTTTAATGACTTTGGCATGTACTAAATTTGGTCGTAGATGAAGAATAAGGTCTTATATAAAGAAAGCAGATTTTGAGTATCTATATTTGTGAATGTTTTTAAAATGTCTTTCTGCACATACCCGATGCAGTCTGCTACTTTTACTTAAATATGTTACTGTCCTGGGTGCCTGGGTGGCTCGGCTCAGCGGCACAGTTCATGAGCTCGAGCAGTGCATTGGGCTCTGCACTGTGGGGAGCCTGTTTGGAATTCTCTCTCTCTGCCCTTCCCTGCTGTGTGCGTGCTCTCAAAATCAATAAATAAACCTTAAAAATAAATAAATAAATAAATAAATAAATAAATAAATAAATAAATACTGTCCTTTTGCCTATGGTCATTGTATACATGATGCACCGATAACTTGATTCTATAAACAATAAAATTTGAAAACAATGAGGGCGCCTGGCAGGCTCAGTTGGTAGAGCATAGGACACTTGATCCCTGGGTCTGGAGTTCAAGCCCCACGTTGGGTGTGGAGATGGGTGTGGAAATTACTTAACAAAAAGAAAAGAAAAGGTACACTATGTTATCTAAGTCATTATGACGTTTTAAAAACAATTAGGTTCAAGGGGTGGCTCAGTCAGTTGAGTGACTGACTCTTGATTTTGGCTCAGGTCATGATTCCAGGTGAGGGTATGGAGTCCTGCTCACCACGAGCCTGCTTGGCATTCTCCCTCTCGCCTCCCCGCTCCCTCTCTCTCTCAAAACAAAAAACAGTAATAATAATAATAATAATAATAATAAGGCTCCAGGAAAAACTCAATCGTACTTCCTGATATGAATTTATGAGACTAGGTTACAAATCTTCAAGATACTTTTGGCTAACGGAGAAGAAAGGAAAAGGACACTTAAATTGTAACATCTGAATTACAGAATGCTTCATTATCAAGAGATAATCGGTTTTATCACTTAGTAAACATACAGTAGCTTGAACTGATGACTTATCAGTGCTGTCAAATACAAGACTTCGGTGTGATAAGAACCGATCACATAATTATGTATTTGATACTCCCCCAACATGGCTTAAAAGTGAGTGGAGGTTGACGCATGCATACCTTTCTAAAACTGGGAGGGACTCTGAGTCTGTTTACTTTAATTACTGCCCTGACCTTGGTGAGAAACAGAATCATACAGCTACCTGGTAATGAGGCCAGGTCAGGTTTCCAAATATGGGACGAGCTTCCCTCTGCAGGAGCCCAGAACTCAGGCCCAGTCCAGGCATCCTTCCCTCCCGGAAGACCAGAGCCCAGAGAGAGGCCCCCCCCACACACAAGTATTGAGAGAGAACTTGAGAGACCTCGAGCACAAGAATACTCCCCTGAGGAGCCTGATGGAGGTGCCACTATCTCTGTGGATGAAAACAATTTCATTCACAGCTTTTACTTCTAGAAAATGTGTCATTTTATTGAGCAAATTCTGTCTTGTTGCCACATCAGCCGTTAGCCCCTTTCCACACCACACCACTAAAACCATATCTTCAGACTGTGCATGTGTTTTTATAATTTATTTTTATTTTTATTTTTAGAGAGACAAAGGGAGGGAGAGAGCAGAAGAGAGGAGCAGAGAGAGAGAGAATCCCAAGCAGGCTGCACACTCAGCGCTGAGCCCGAGTCAGGCTTCAATCCCACAATCCTGGGATCATGACCTGAGTCGAAATCAAGAGTCAGATGCTTAACTGACTGAGCCATCCAGGTGTCTCTGTGCATATCTTTTAAAAATACAACCTCTTTACTCTGAACTTGTAGCTTATTACACAATTCCAAGAACTTAAAAACAATTGTTTAATCCAAGTTGATATTAGATTAATTCTCCCATAGCCTACCTTTGTATACTTAAAGAAGATAAAGTGTTTTTTTGCCCTATTATATTCTGTTTTGGATTTAAAAAAAATTTTTTTTAATCTTTATTTATCTTTGAGAGAGAGAGACAGCATGTGAGCAGGGGAGGAACAGAGAGTGAGGGAGACACAGAATCTGAAGCAGGCTCCAGGCTCTGAGCTGTCGGCACAGAGCCCAATGCAGGGCTCAAACTCACAAACTGTAAGATCATGACCTGAGCTGAAGTCAGACACTCAACCGACTGAGCCACCCACGGGCCCCTGTTTTGGATTTTTAATCAACCCATCTCAGCTGTTGAGACAATACTGAATCCTGGCACCTTCTAAGACCACGAGGAAACCCTCATGTACAGCAGCTCTCTCCTAGGTATTTTGCTTCTGTTGTGTAGTTTCCTTCTCATGAAGTTTTTCTCCTTTTCCTGAAAGTCAAAGAAGGAAATTGAAGCTCACAGAAGGTGCTGCAGCTGGTGAGCAGGTGATGGGATGCCTGGGTGGCATTTTCCAATATGGCAGCAGTCTCTCATAACCTGGGGTCAATAGTAAACCTGATAAACTGGTATTTCATGTTTCCATTTGGAGGCTGACAACACTATTGGAAGTGGACCAAGGACAAACACCTCGTAGGTCCCTGGGATCGCTCTGTTTTCGGCTCATGCAGGGCGAACAACTGGACTCACGGAGTCCACGACCTCCCGTGGAGCCTGCATATCTCCTCTGAGCAAGAGGATACCTCGAGAGATTTTGTTCGATGTCTATCGAAAATCATGGTACATCGTACACGGCCTTTTCATGTTTTTTTACACTTATCTTTTAAAATCTTAAAAAAAAAAAAAAACTGAAGTAGGGGGTCTGGGTGGCCCAGTTGGTTAAGCATCTGACTTCGGCTTAGGTCATGATCTCATGGTTTGTGGGTTGGAGCCCCTCATTGGGTTCTGTGCTGACAGCTCAGAGCCTGGAGCCTGCTTCAGATTCTGTGTCTCCCTCTCTCTCTCTGCCCCTCCCCTGCTCATGCTCTGTCTCTCTCTCTCTCAAAAATAAATAAACATTAAAAAAATTAAAAGAAATAACTGAAATTAGTTTGGTTATACCTTTTATTTGTTCCTTTTCTTGGTGCTAGTTTACCATCTGTTTTTTATAACTTTTTTTGGGTTTTGCTGGGAATTAAAATCAAACACATTCCAGTCTACCCTTTCTGGAAAATGTTCTTCTCTTGTTGAATTTTGGCACATTTGGCCGCTACCTGTTTTAAGTTTGTGAATCATTCTTGAGAAAGGCTCAAATTACTTTCTTATAGTACCATGGGATGCATTTCATGTTGCTTTGAAGTTAAAGCGACAAGGTTTTCATGTTAGAAGTGTCTTTGCTATTCCTGGTTCTGTTAGAAAGACATCTTTCTCTTGTAATACTTTTTAATGCCCAACTTTACTAGCCCTGGGATTATCTCTCTATAAACAGAGTCAAGGGACTTTCCTCCTCACTCTTTTTTTATCAAAGATATTCAGAACTGAAATGAGCGTTAACTTTACCTCTGAGAACTGCAGTGGTTTTGCTGTCTTCCACAAGACCCTAGAATGTGAGACAAGTTTGAGTTCAAGGGCAGATTTGCAGTTCTTATTTTCAATCTAAAGTGTGTACTGGGTAGGGTGCCTGGGTGGCTCAGTCAGTTAAGCGTCCGACTTCGGCTCAGGTCATGATCTCACGGTCCGTGAGTTTGAGCCCCGAGTCGGGCTCTGTGCTGACAGCTCAGAGCCTGGAGCCTGTTTCAGATTCTGTGTCTCCCTCTCTCTGCCCCTCCCCCACTCACACTCTGTCTCTGTCTCAAAATATGAATAAACATTAAAAAAAAATAAAGTGTGTACTGGGTGATTTCTCCCAAAGCTTACTTGTCATATGAGTGAACATAAAATGCAAGTGAAACTTAACAGCAAAGGGCTGGTGTTTTGAACTCCAAACTTCTGAAGATTGAGTCTGCCGGCTGCTCAGCCATGTCGGCCATTGTAGAGCCACCACCAAGGGGCCTGCTGGTCCAGATGGATTCACTTAAGGCACCAGAACCACTTATTTGCTCCCTCTCTTCCTCACGCTCTGCCCTGCATTCCTGACAGCACTTAGCTCGACCTAATGGACAGAATGTGATTCCCAGATGATACCACATCATAAATCCAACCTACCTACTATATATTAACATCTTCGGTGTGCATGGAACCTACAACGAGCTCATTCTGTTTCATTCTGAAACAGAGCAGGTGTTCTTGCTAGGCGTTTGAACAAGTTTAGAGCAAATCCACAGTTTTCTTTACCTCCAGATATGGGATATGGTAACCCTGCTCAGCTAAGAGTGCTCATCATTGGCAGGACGAGTGGGTGGTTTGTCAATAGCTGTCAATCGTCTGGACTTTGAGTCATCTGTAACGGTTGCCAAGAAGCCTCGATCAAGGAAAGCAGAGTGTACGTGAGGCATTGATGGGGATCTCAATTGTCCAATAATAGGAAAGCTCTTCTTAGGGCCAGATGTCCGTTCACTGAGTGTATTGAGTACCTAACACGAGCATAGCTCTGGTCCAGGCTCTGCAGAGGGCGTTTTACACATGCATGATGGGCTCCAAGGGTGTCTGAAAGATGGTTTAAGTTTGTCCTTGGGTGTAGGGGGCTTGGGGTGTCATGTTTTGTGTCTGACAATATGCTTTCCCCTCTTCTGTGCAGCCATCTCTTCTCAGTCTTCAGCTCTTGGGATAGATCTGGTTTCTCTGAGATGCCTGGTGGGCTCCTGATCTAAACCAGTCATCTACCTCCTACCAACAGCTCCCTCACACCACCTTGCTTATTTTTCTGATGACATGAGCCACAATTTGTAATTAGATATTTGTTTGCTAGTGTGTGTATTTTCTGCCTCATACTTGTTTATTATCTCACAAGCTCAGAGACTCTGTCTGCTCCTTATTTTCTTTCTACTGTGTCCCCAGTGCCTAAAACACAGTGCCTAAGTGGTACATAGCAGATTCTTTATAAATATTGAATCAGGGGCATCGAGGTGGTTCAGTTGGTTCAGCATCTGACTTCGGCTCAGGTCATGATCTCACAGTTTATGAATTCAAGCCCCACATTGGGCTCACTGCTGTCAGCTCTGAGCCTGCTTTAGATCCTCTGTCCCCTTCTCCTTCTGTGCCTCCTCCACTCACACATGCTCTCTCTCAAAAATAAACAGTAAAAAAATATTGAATTAATGAATCAATCATTAAGTGCTAGCTAGACTGAAATCCAATGATGAGAGTCCTTATTTCTTTTTAAGTTTATTTATCTGTTTTTGAGATACAGACAGTATGAGTGGCGAGGAGCAGACAGAGAGGGAGACAGAGAATCCCAAGCAGGTTCCATGCTGTCAGCACAGAGCCTGATGCGGGCCTCGAACTCATAAACCATGAGATCATGACATGAGCCACAACCAAGAGTCGGATGTGTAACTGACTGAGCCACCCTGGTGCCCCAGAGCCCTTATTTTCTTTAAAGCTTCCTTTTATAAAGTTTGTTATAAAGTTACCTATATTTAAAAATTTTATTAGTCAACTCTTTTAATCTGGTTTGGGAAAAGTTGCTCAAACCTCAACTCCAATATCCACCAATAGACCTAAAAATGTTTCAGAGATGGTGGTATTTATCAGATATCCCATTCCCTTAAATCCTGAAGGGCTGGTTTCTATTGCAGCTTGCCCGCTATTATCAGACTTACTTCTCAGTTGTAAGAACTATGGTCTCCAGAGTGAGTGTTCACTTTGAGGGCAGTGGGAGGTGAGGGAGCAAAATAACGTAAGGAGTTTGGGAAGAAAATATTGGAACTTCTGTTTATATACTTTTTTTGAAGTTTATTTATTTTGAGAGAAAGAGAGAGTGCCAGTGTGTGCGGGGAAGGGGCGGAGAGAGAGGGAGAGAGAGAATCCCAAGCAGGCTCCTCAATGTTAGCGTGGAGCGCTGTGTGGGGTTCAAACTCACGAACCGCGAGATGATGACCCGAGCTGAAGTTGGAAGCTTAACCAGATGAGCCACCCAGGCGCCCCTGTTTATATACTTTTATCAACAGATAAGAAAAAATTAAACTTTATGAATATTTAATGTATGTTTTGACAGTAGCTCATGTATAAATTTGTACATTGGGAGTCTGGGTGGCTCAGTTGGTTAAGCGGCTCACTCTTGATTTCGGCTCAGGTCATGATCTCTCGGTTTGTGGGACTGAGTCCCTGGTCGGGCTGTGCTCTGACAGCATGGAGCCTGCTTGGGATTCTCTCTGTCCCACTCTCTGCCCCTCCCCCACTCACTCACCCTCACACACACACGTGCGTGCATGCTCTCTCTTTCAAAATAAATAAACTCAAAAAAAAAATTTGTACATTAACGTACATACAAAGGGGGTACATATTTACATGTTCACTTTTTTTTTTTTTTTTTTTTTTTTTTTTTTTTTTTTTTTTTTTTTTTACTGATAGGAGTTTTTAATCTAAAAAGTATGGAAGCCACTAGACAAGAACATCATGTTTATGTGAGTTCCTTGAAGGCAGGGATCATGGCTAATACTTCTTTGCATTCTTCAGATGGCCCAGCATAGTGATTGGAAGACACCAAAAAGTGATGGATAGTTGTTTGCTGGATTTTTCCCCCCTGTTTGCTTGATAAATGAGGTCAAAGGTCACAGATGCTGCTCATTTCAGGACAATTAACTTTTCACTGGAAAAAATAAAATCAGCAGGTGGTAGCTCTGGCCTGTCTGTGGTTCCCCATAGCACTTTAAACACTTAGGATCAGTCCTAGGAAAACAACTGAAAACAGACGTCCCGTTGACATGGGTCAATAGAATTATCTCAGTATATAAAGGGCGGAATATTCCATATTCACTATATGCTTTCCCCTCTGGGGTTCATGAATCAGAGAAGCTGTACCTGCCCCCTGATTGAAGCATAAAGCCACTTAAGTTGGCAAATGTGAAGCCGGAGGGTCATGGGGGCACAGGCTGTTGTTACATGTTGGAAACTTCTATGCTTTGCTTACATACTTCTGCTGGTGTGCCACTCACTGCCTCTTTTGAACGACTCTCCTTATATTGACTTGAACTCTGCTCCTCCATAACTTCTGTTCATGAGTCTCAGAGCTTCCCAGCTCCAAACAAACCTCTTCCACATAAATGCTTCCCAAGGGCTTTAAGAGCACTTCTTGTTTCCCCAACAGGTTTTTCTGTTGCAGGCCAGAAGTCCTTAGGCTTCTCAAGCTTCCGTAGCCAGGGTCTGTAGTGAGTCCACATTCTAGTTATCCTCCTTAAAATGAGGTTCAGTTTGTCAGTCTCCCCTGGGGTGCGGTGCCTAGAACTATATGTAATTATCAAGGCATAGACTGGGGAGTATAGGCCAGGCATCCCCACCCCCCCAAACTGAGCTCTGCATTTCTATTAAGTAGATGAGTATGGAGTTGGGGCTTCTTGTAGACACATCACATGGAAGACACACATTAAAACTTCAGATCAGGAAATCCCCTCTCTTCACCATGACCAAGATATTTGCACCCCTATGTTTATTGCAGCATTATTTACAATAGGCAAGATATGGAAGCAGCCCAAGTGTCCACTGACAGGTGAATGGATAAAGAAGATGTGGTGTGTGTGTGTGTGGAATATTACTTGGCTATAAAAAAGAATGAAATCTTGCCATTCATGACAACCTGAATGAAACTAGACGGTATTATGTTAAGTGAAATAAGTCAGACAGAGAAAGAAAAGTACCATATGATTTCACTTATATGTGAACCTAAAAAACCAAAACAAACAAAACCAGACTCATAAATGCAGAGAACAAACTGGTGGGTGCCTGAGGGGAGGCAGGCAAAGCAAATAAAGGGTATTAAGAGGTACAAACTTCCAGTCATAAAATATATAAGTCACAGGGATGAAAAGTACAGCATAGGGACTATAGTCATAGTATTGCAATAACATTGTATGGTGACAGATGGTGACCACACTTACTCTGGTGAGCATTTCATAATGTGTAGAATTGTCGAATCACTATGTTGTACAGGTGAAACTAACATAACATGGTTTGTCAACTAAAAAAGAAAAGAAAAATGGAATGATGAATCTTTTTTGCCCTTTCTTTCCCCAAACCAAAATTCAGAATTTTCACGGTACTGTGGACTTTAGAGGGAAAATTGCCGTAATTTGGAGCACCAGCTATTTGCAGCTCACAGTTCACTTTGGATCCTTATCAGTGAGGACACATGTTGATTTATATTTCGTAGACAGAATGTGCACTCTCTTTTGCATTCTTCTCTTTTCTCTTTCTATGATGTTACACATGCATTTTGGTGTCTCAACAGAATCTGCAACCTTAATTCCTTTTATTCGCGACATAACGTTCCAATGTCTTAATGTACCATGGTTTCCATAACCTTTTCCCAATTTTGGGCATTGGGCTGCGTCCCATTTTTCCAGTTATGAATGGTGTTACCACAAACATCTTTGTGCTATTTGCTTTCCTTTCTCTTTTGCATATTTCCTTGGGGTGTATTCCAAAAATGGGACAATTGGGTCAAAGTGTATGAACAGTTTTATAGCTCTTTTTATATATATGGCCAGACTGAGCTCTAGAGGGGGTAGATACTTTTCAAAAGTCCTAAATAAGACAGTGGGGCCTGGAGGAACTGTAGCTTGACTTGAAAAGTAGTTCTGCCTGTGATATCAGAACTCCTTCCTCGTCCTCCACCCTTAGCTCCACGGTTCTACACGTGAGAGAGAGGGTGTCAAAGACAAGCACCCTCAGTAGGCCTCTCTGTTTTACCCAGAAGTGCATCTTGCTTTTCTATGAGACAATTTTTAACTCTTGAGAGATTGCACAACCTGGCCCAGATTCTAATCCAAGTTTTGCCAGCACCTTGCTGTGTGTTCTTAGATAAGTCACTTCATCTCTCTGAGCCTGATTCCTTCCTCATTTGTACATGAGGTTACATGATAGTCCCTACTCAGGGTTTTGAGAAGATATTTATACAGTGTTGGGCTACTGCTGTTGCCCAAGAGCCACTTGTGTGAGGGGACCATGTGTTTCTCCTTTCTTCTTTGTACTGCTGGGTCCAGCTCTGCACTTGCCCCTTGGTTGATAAATAGACATCTATTGTGGAATGCATGGACTGTCTTCACCCATGATCTTGATTGATAGTGTTTGGGAACTGGAAGAACATAATAGAAAAGCTTGTGAAATAATATATCTTTAAAGTGTGAAGAAAGGCCTGCACTTGAATGTTTGTAGGACGTGCCGGTTTTGGGCCTGTACTTTGATTCATTCACTGAGTCTAATGTGTTCCTGTAGGATGAGCATCTCCAGTTTCTTTTTTTATATTTTTTAAAAAGTTTATTTATTTATTTTGAGAGAGAGAGAGAGAGAGAGTGAGAGAGTAGGGGAGGGGCAGAGAGAGAGAGAGAGAGAGAGAGAGAGAATCCCAAGCAGGCTCTGCACTGTCAGCACGATGCTGGGTTTGAACTCACCAATGCAAGATCATGACCTGAGCCAAAGTTGGATGCTTAACTGACTGAGCCACCTAGGTGGCCCTCCAGTCTTTCGAGACCTCCAATGGTGTAAGAATTTGTAGACAAGATGGGCTGGAAGCTCAGTGAGAGAGGTCAAAGTAAGCTGTTTCAGAGAAAGCTGCTTCCAGGTGAGGTCCTGGGTCTCCAAGTCTCCAGGGTGTTTAGAGCATCCCGTGGTCTCTGAGAGGGATTGGGATGACAGGTTCCAAACCTGCCTTGCATCTCTACACTATCCTTCCTGCTACTGAAGAAGGACCCAGAAAAGTGAAATGATGCTTGTGTAGGTGTCCGCTTCCACTGGGTAGAAATTTCTTTCATTCCTCAATGTTCTAGGTTGATAATGGCCACAAATTCTTCCTACTTCTCCCAGTGAGAGGTAAAGTCTAGCGCCCCTCTACTTGGAGCTGAGCTGGCCTTTGTGACTTGTTTGGTTGGGAAAAATGCTACACAAGTGACATTCTGAAAAATTGCAGCTTCTACCTAAGTCTCTTGGAACACTTTCCCGCGGAGCCCTGAGCCACCATGTAAGTCCTTGAGTACCTGGAGACTCCATGCTGTAGAGGCCAAATGAACACGCTCTGTGGTAAGCCGTTTAGTGAAGTCTACCAGGGCTCTAGACATGTGAGTGGAGCCATATTGGGCCTTCCAGGCGAGGCCATCGCCATCCAATCACACTGACTGACTTCAGTTGATGTCTTGTGGAACAGAAAAGTTGTCCAGCTGAACTCTCCCAGATTCTTGACCCACAGAACCATGAGATAGAATGTTGTTTTAACCTGCTAAGTTCCGGAGTGGTTTATTATGCAGAAATAGGTAAGTGAACATCAGGGTTACCTGGGTTGTGCTGAGCCTTGGCTCTGCTGCATGTCTTTTACTTAGCTCCGCTCAGCAGAACTTGCACTTGGATTTGTGATCCCCCTTCTCACTGTTTGGACTAAATATCAGAGGCCATGCAGAAGTCATTGACGTCAGTCGTTCCATTTGACAGGATTCCCTAAAGGTATTTTGGGACTACAGTCTATTATCTATGATCTCTTGTTGAATTTTACAGTCAAATAGGGCAGGAGTGGGCAATATTCCAGAATCCCAGCTAAATGGACTTTTCTGTTACGTTTAAAGAGGAAATGACAAAGCAAAAATCCCTAGAGCTGTCCCTGTTGACCTAGTCCCCCAGCCAGTTACATGTGGGGTGACTCTATCGTATGGCAGCCCCATTCTGAGAGTCTCGAATCCTAAATGAGGACCTGTTTAGAGCACCCAGATATTCAGGACAGTCAGTACATCTTCTTGAGTGCTTTCAGCTTTCTTCAGGTAACCCAGGAGATTTTATTTAAATTTATTTTATCTGAATTTATTTAAAAACTTGAGAAGGCTAAAAATGTGCATTCCCTTGCTGATGTTTCCATGTACCACATGACTCTTAGCAGGGCCCAGACACATAGGAAGAATCCAAAATGATGAAATTATTGACTTTCCAGTTCTCAGGCTTCTTTGCCATAGCATGACAATTATTAACTAAGAAATTAATCATTAAGGGTATTAGTGGAATCAGTCCAATTGGCCACATTGCTCCTTACACAATGGAACTGATTAACTTCTGGCCTTGCCCAATATCCCTGATGAACATAGATGCAAAAAATTCTCAAAAAAAAAAAAAAAAATACCAGCAGACCGAATTCAACAATACCTTAAAAAAAAGCATTCACCATGAGCAAGCAAGATTAACCCCTGGGTTTCCAGGGTGGTTCAGCATTCACAAATCAATCAGTGTGATACAGCACACCAATAAGAGAAAGAATAAGAACCATATGATCACTTCACTAGATGCAGAAAAGCATTTGACAAAGTACAACATCCATTCATGAAAAAAACCCTCAAGTAATTACTTTTAATTTATTTTTTATTTCTAAATTTACATCCAATTTAGTTAGCATATAGTGCAATAATGATTTCAGGATTAGATTTCAGTGATTCATCCCCTATGTATAACACCCAGTGCTCATCCCAACAAGTGTCTTCCTTAATGGCACTTACTCATTTAGCCCATCCCTCCACCCACAACCCCTCAAATTAGTTTTTTTTTAAATTTTTTAATGTTTATTTATTTTTGAGAGAGAGAGAGAGAGAGAGAGAGAGAGAGCGATCTGGGGAGGGACAGAGAGAGAGGGAGACACAGAATCTGAAGCAGGCTCCAGGCTCTGAGCTGTCGGCACAGAGCCCAACGTGGGGCTTGAACTCACAAACTGTGAGATCATGACCTGTGCTGAAGTCAGATGCTTAATCGTCTGAGGCACCCAGGCACTCAAAAAATTAGGTTTAGAGGGAACATACCTCAACATAATAAAGTCTATCTATGAAAAACCACAATTAATATCAGCCTTAATGGGGAAAAGAATGAGAGCTTTTCCCCTAAGGTAAAGAACAAGACAAGGATGTCCATTCTCATCACTTTTATTCAACATAGTGCTGAAAGTCCTAGTTACAGCAATCAGACAACAACAACAACAACAACAACAACAAAATAAATAAAAGGAATCCAAATCAGTAAGGAAGAAGTAAAATTTTCACTTTTTGCAGATGACATGATACTATATATAGAAAATCTGAAAGACTCCACCAAAAAACTGCTACAATTGATAAACAAATTCAGTAAAGTTGCAGAATACAAAATCAATGTACAGAGGAGTGTCTGGCTGGCTCAGCCAGTGGAACATGTGTCTCTTGATCTTGGGGTAGTAAGTTCAAGCCCCGTGTTAGGGATAGAGTTTACTTAATAAAAAAAAATTCTAAGAAAAAAATCAATGTACAGAAATCTGTTACATTTCTATACACCAATAATGAAGCAGCATAAATAGATATTAAGAAAACAATCCAATTTACAATTGCGCCAAAAATAATAAAATACCTAGGAATAAACCTAACCACATAAATGAAAGACCTGTACTTTGAAAGCTATAAAACACTGATTAAAGAAATTAAAGATGACACAAAGAAATGGAAAGACATCCCATGCTCATGGATTGAAAGGACAAATATTGTTGTCTATACTACCCGAAGCAATCCACACATTTAATGCAATCCCTATCAAAATACCAACAACATTTTTCTACAGAACTAGAACAAACAATCCTAAAATTTGTATAGAATCAGAAAAGACCCCAAATAGCTAAAGTAATCTTGAAAAAGAAAAGCAAAGTTGGAGGCATCACAATTCCCGACTTTAAGTTATATTACAAAGCTGTAGTCCTCAAAACAGTTTGGTACCGGCACAGAAAGAGGCACACAGATCAATGGAACCGACTAGAAAACCCAGAAATAAACCCCACAACTATATGGTCAATTAATTGTCAACAAAGCAGGAAATAATATCTAATGGGAAAAAGACAGTCTCTTCAACAAATGGTGATGAGAAAACTGGACAGCAACATGAAGAAGAATGAAACCGCACCACTTTCTTACACCATACACAAAAATAAATTCAAAATGGAATAAAGACCTAAATATGAGACCTGAAATCATAAAAATCCTAGAAGAGAACACAGGCAGTAGCTTCTTTGACAGAAGCCGTGGCAACTTCTTCCTAGATATCTCTCCTGGGGCAAGGGAAACAACAAAAATAAGCTGTTGGGACTACATGAAAATAAAAACCTTCTGCACAGTAAAGGAAATAATCAACAAAACTGAAAGACAACCCATGGAATGGGAAAGGATATTTACAAATAACATATCTAATAAAGGGTTAGTATCCAAAATATACAAAGAACTTATATCACTCAACACCAAAAACATGGGCAAAAGACATGAAGAGACATTTCTCTAAAGAAGACATCCAGAAGGCCAACAGACACATGAAAAGATGCTCCACATCACTCATCATCAGGGAAATGCAAATCAAAACCACAATGAGATACCACCTCACACCTGTCAGATGGCTAAAATCAACAACACAAGAAACAACAGGTGTTGGTGAAGATGTAGAGAAAGAGGAACTCTTGTGCACTGTTGGTGGGAATGAAAACTGGTGCAGCCAGTGTGAAAAACAGTATGACGGTTCCTCAAGAAGTTAAAAACAGAACTACCTTATGATTCAGCAGTTGCACCACTAGGTATTTACCCAAAGAATACAAGAACACTAATTCAAAGGGATACATACACCCCTATGTTTACAGCAGCATGATTTACAAAAGCCAAGATATGGAAACAGTGCAAGTGTCCATCAACTGATGCATGGATAATGAAGATGTGGTATATATACACAATGGAACATTATTCAGCCATAAAAGAGAATTAAATCTTGCCATTAGCAATTATAGAGAGTATAATGCTAAGTGAAATAAGTCAGTCAGAGAAAGTCAAATACTATATGTTTTCACTCATATGTGGAATTTAAGAAATAAAACAAATAAGCAAAGGGAAAAAATGAGAGAGAGAGAGAGAGAGAGAGAGAGAGAGAGAGAGAGAGAGACAAATCAAGAAACAGACTCTTGAGTTACAAAGAACACACTGATGGTTACCAGAGGGGAGGGAGGTGGGGGATGGGTTAAGAGACAATGGGGATTCAGGAGTGCATTTCTAGTGATGATCACTGGGTGATGAATGGAAGTTTTGAATCACTGTATTGTACCTGAAGCTAATATAACGTTGTATGTTGACTAACTGGAATTAAAATAAAAATTAAAAAAAAACAAGGGGTACCTGGGTGGTTCAGTTGGTTGCGTGTCCAACTCTTTTCTTTTAATTTTTTTTAAACTTTATTTTTGAGAGACAGAGAGAGACAGAGCAGGAGCAGGGGAGGGGCAGAGAGCGAGTGAACACAGGATCTGAAGCAGGCTCCAGGCTCTGAGCCGTCAGCACAGAGCCCTACACGGGGCTCAAACCCACAAACCATGAGATCATGACCTGAGCCAAAGTCAGACACTTAACCAACTGAGCCACCCAGGCGCCCTTAAGTGTTTAACTCTTGATTTCCACTCAGGTAATGATCTCACGGTTCGTGAGTTCCAGCCCCGAGTTGCACTGACGGTGCAGAACCTGCTTGGGATTCCCTCTCTCCTCTGTCTGTCCCTCCCCTTCCTCCTTGCCTCTTTCTCCCTCTCTCTCTCTCTCTCAAAATAAATAGATAAACTAAAAACAAAAAACAAAAAAAAACTTACACTTCATCTTGACCTTCATTCAACTCTTCCAAGCAGATTCTCAAAGGTTAGTATTTCTATAGTGATTCATTTCTTCTTCATTCATTTACTTTTTCCACCCATGCATTTATCTGCTTATTCAACAAGCATTGATTGAATGCTTAAAATTTGCTCGATACTGTGCTAAGCCTCTGAGATGGAAGGTGAAGGGCACATGGCTCTGCTCTACAGGAGCTCACTGTGCTTAGTAGATCCTCAATAAACAGTTGCTGAATAAGTGACCTTTCTCTGAGAGGCCACGTTGGGAAAATAAAGCTCAGAGAAAATAACAAGCACCAAGCTAGACAATCACAAAACAAGAGACAACCCAGGGGAGTCTGACTCTGCACCCTGACCATATCACTGTACTTCTTTTTGCTTCTGCTCTGTTCTTACTGCCCTTCCTCTGTGTGAATCAGACATTGATCTAAAGTTTGAGGCTTCACATGTTCATGCTGAAAAAGTCCTCCTCTGAATTCTACCACATGATGTCTCCTTGCTTCAAGGTGTTGCTTTACTGGAGGATCCTATTGCCAATTATAGAGTGTTCTCTTTATTCTGTTATGGAAAAGCAACAGCTGTATTCCAACAAAAACAAAACACAGCTCAGGAGGAATTTTAATCCATAAAAGATGCCAAAGTCTCTCTCAGAGAGCAAGATAAGGCCGGTCTTATCTTCGTAGCTAAGTGAGTTGGTTGGCACTGAAAGCGTGCTGAGGGGCCCTGTCATTTAAGGAGCCTGGAAGTCCTGAACCCCGGGGTGTAACTGCACTGTGGGTACACCTTGGAGGCCTCGGAACCGGAACCGAAGAATAGCCTGAAACCCAGCTGATTGAGTAGCAACAGGGCATTGCCACTGACTCCACCCCTCACCCAACCTCCTCTTTTAACAATGACCAGTCCTGCCTTTAGAGCCCTTCCCCCTTTTCCATTCTGAGCATAGACATGCCAATCAAAGCCAGGGTTCCAGAAGATAAGGAAATGTTTGGCCTATACCCACACCAATAGAATGGAACAGTGATTGAAGCGATTCCCAAAGGCAATTACTAAAGAGTCCAACATTTATCGCAGCTCACTTTTTTTATAAAAAAATTTTTTTAAATGTGTATTTATTTTTGAGAGTCAGTGAGAGAGACAGAGCACAAGTGGGGGCGGGGCAGAGAGAGGGAGACAGAATCCGAAGCAGGCTCCGGGCCCTGAGCTGTCAGCACAGAGCCCAAGGCAAGGCTCAAACCCACCAACCGTGAGATCATGACCCGAGTCGGACGCTTGACCCACTGAGCCCCCCAGGCACTCCTACCATAGCTCACTTTTAAACTAGTTCCGCTGCCCAGGAAGTCTGACGTGGCTGATAGGAAAGTTCCCCGAGTTTCAGAATAGAGACTGGTAGGCCCCATCCAGCAGATGTCCTGGACACTCAGCCAGGGTGAGTAGGGTTGACCTTGGTTTCCAGTTTAAGGGACTCTGACTCTTGGCCTTCTTTTCGCGCATGCCCTTGACTTCTCTGTCAAGAAGCACTCGAACTTCCTTTCACCTCGGACTCCCGGTCTTCACTCTGTGCTAGGAGTCAGGTGGTGTCAGGATGGAAGTAGCACGGTTGGCTCCTTCTATGCTGCTGCTGACCTGCTCCCTCACCCAGTGACTAGCTTCCCCCTGTTCTTCTGCCATCTCTCTTGCTGATGTCTGCGAGGGCTCTCTCTCCGCCTGTTCTCCTTCTGACGTCCTGTACCCCTTCCCATCCGCCCCGGAGCACCTGAACGGAATCTTGCTGCGGCAGGACTGGGAGTCATCACGAATTGTTCTGAATTAAGTTCATTACAAAAATATTAGACTTCTAGGGGCCCCTGGGTGGCTCAGTCGGTTAAGCGTCGGACTCTTGATTTCGCCTCAGGTTGTGATCTCACAGTTTGGGAGGTGGTGCCCCGCCAAGGGTTCCGCACTGAGAGCGCTGAACCTGTTTGGGATTCTGTCTCAGCCCCGCCCCTGCTCGCGCAGGTGCATGCACACACGTGCACTTTCTCTCCCTCTCTGGCAAAATAAATACATAAACTTAGAAAAATATTAGACTTATGGAATAAAAAGAGCTTTGCTTAGGAAAAAAACATGTTTTTAGTGAGAGAAAAAGCAGGACATAAAATTGTACAACATGGCATAAACCTGGACTTAAGTTACTTAGAAGAAATAATCCTTAATGTGTATGTGCTTAACAACAGAGCAGCAAAATATGTGAAGCAAAACTGATAAAACTGCACAGAGAAACTGCAAGCAGATGAATGCACTGTTATAGTTGGAGACTTCAACACCCCCTCTATCAGTAAGATCCAGCAGACGGAATATCAGAAAGAACGTAGTTGAACTCGACAGCACCATCAATCAGCCGGATGTAATTGACGTCCATAGATTACTCCATCTAACAATGGTGGGATACACGTTCTTCTCAAGCTCACATGGAATATTTACCAACATAGATCACATTCTGGACCATAAAACCCACCTTAACACGTGTAAAAGAAGAGAAATCATACAATGTGTACTCTCAGACCACAGTGGAATTAAATTAGAAGTCAAGAACATAAAGATACCTTAAAAGTCCCGGAATATTTGAATGTTAAGCAGTACACATCTAAATAACACATGGTTGGGGGCGTCTGGGTGGCTCAGTCGGTTAAAGTGTCCGACTCTTGATTTTGGCTCAGGTCATGATCCCCTGGTTCATGGGACCAAGTCCTGCATGGGGCTCTGTGGTGACAGCACGGAGCCTACTTGGGATTCTCTCTCTCTGCCCCTCCCATGCTCGCTTTCTCTCCCCGCGCCCCCCCCCCCCCACTCTTGCCAATGCGCGCGCGATTGCAAAATAAATAAATAAATAAATAAATATTTAAAAATAAATAACACATGGTTCAAAGTATAAATCTCAAGAGAACTTCTAAAATTTTGAACTAAATGAAAATAAAAATGTAATTTTTCAAAATTTATCAAAACATGGAGGAACATATGTGTGTGTGTGTGGGGGGGTGCACCTGGGTGGCTTGGTTGGTTGAGCATCAGACTCTTGATTTCTGCTCAGGTCATGATCCCAGAGTTGTGAGGTCAAGCCTCATTTTGGGTTCCATGCTGAGCCAGCTTGAGATTCTCTCTCTTTCTGCCCCTCCCACCTCTCTCTTTCTGTAAAACACACACACACACACACACACACACTCCAAAACATCAAAAGAAGCAGGACATAAAATAGTATAGTATAACATAAAATTAGACCAGAACAAAGAAAAGAAATAGGCCCATATAAATATCAGCAAATGATCTTTGACAAAGGAACAAAAGCAATACAATGGAGAAGATGGTCCTTTCAATAAATGGTGTTGTAACAACTGGACATTCACATAGAAAGAAAAAAATCTAGACACAGACCTTATATCCTTCACAACAAAATAACTCAAAATGGAGCAAACCTAAATTTAAAGGCAAAACTATGAAACTCCTAGAAGATAATAGGAAAGAATACAGTTGATCTTGGTTATGACAATGACTTTTGAAATATAACAGCAAAGACATGATCCATGAAAGAAATAATTTAAATCTGGACTTCCCTGATATTAAAAACTTCTGCTCTGCAAAAGACTCTGTCAAGAGAATGAGAAAATAAGCCACAGAATGGTATAAAATATTTACGTAAGACATCTGATAAAATAATTATTAACCAGAATATGTAAAGAACTCTTAAAAGTCAACAATAAGATGAACAGCCCAATTAAAAAGGGACAAAATATCTGAACAGACACATCCTTAGGGAATTGCAAAGTTAAAGGATGAGATATGACCGCACACCTATTAGAATGGCAAAAATCCAAAACGCTAACAACACCAAATGCTGGTGAGGCTGTGGGACAACAGGAATTCTCATTCATTGCTGGTAGGGATGCAATATGGTACAGCCACTTGGGAAGACAGTTTGGCAGCTCCTTACAAAACCAAATATACACTCACCTATGATCCAGTGATTATGTTTCTTGGTTTTACCCAAATGAGTTGAAAACTTATGTCCGGGCAAAAACCTGCACACTGATGTTCATAGGAGCTTTGTTCATAATGGCCAACACTGGAAGCAACCAAGATGTCCTTCAGTGGGTGAGTGGAAAAATAAACTGTGGTACATCCAGACAGTGGAATATTATCTAGGGCTAAAAAGGAAATGAGCTACCAAGCCATGAAAAAACATGGAGGAAACTTAAATGCATATTACTTTGTGAAAGGAAGCCAATCTGAAAAGGCTACATACTGTCTGATGCCAACCATATGACATTCTGAAAAAGGCAAAACTATGGAGACAGTAAGAAGTTCAGAGGCTGGGGGAGAGAGGGGTGAATATGTGGAGCACAGGAATTTTAGGGCAGTGGAGCTGTTGTGTATGATACTGTAATAATGGATACATGTTGTTACATATTTGTCAAAACTCACAGAATGTACACCTCATTCACAAGAATGAACTGTAAACCGTGGACTTTAGATGATAATTACGCATCAATATTGGCTCATCAATTGCGTTAAATATACCACTGTGGTGCAACTATTTCAATAGCATAAATGAGGGTATGGGAAATATGGGAACCCTCTGTACCTTTCTCTCCATTTTGTTGTGAACCTAAAACTTCTCTAAAAAAAAATAAAGTCTATTTAAAAATAAACACAGGGGCACATGGGTGGTTCAGTCAGTTGAGCATCTGACTCTTGATTTTGGCTCAGGTCATGATCCCAGGGTCACAGGATTGAGCCCTACATTGGGCTCCATGCTGAGCAGGGAGCCTGCTTGGGATTCTCTCTCTCTCTCCCTCTGTCCCTCTCCCTCGTTCTCTCTCCCCTGCCCCCAATAAATAAATAAATAAATAAATAAATAAATACACACAAACAAAAACCAAAACATCAAAAGAAGCAGCACATAGGAAACGATCAACAAAGCTAAAAGGCAACTGAAAGAATGGGAAAACACATTGGCAAATGACATAGTGGATACAGGGTTAGTATCAAAGATATAAAGAATTTCTCAAACGCAACACCCAGAAAACAAATAATCCAGTGAAGAAATGGGCAGAGGACATGAATACACACTTTTCTAAAGAAGACATCCAGATGCTAACAGACATATGACAAGATGCTCAGCATCACTCATCATCAGGGAAATACAATCAAAACCACCATGGGATACCACCTCACACCCGTCAGAATGGCTAACGTGAACAACTCAGGAAACAGTAGATGGTGAGGATGTGGAGAAAGAGGAACTCTTGCACTGTTGCAAACTGGTGCAGCCACTCTGGAAAGCAGTATGGAGGTTCCTCAAAAAATTAAAAATAGAACTACCCTAGGACCCAGCAATTGCACTACTGGGTATTTATCCAAAGGATATAAAAGTGCTGATTTGAAGAGGCCCACGCACCCCAATGTTTATAGCAGCACTATCAATAATGGCCAAATTATGGAAAGGGCCCAAATGTCCATCAACTGATGAATGGACAAAGAGGGTGTGGTATATATGTACAATGGAATATTACTCGGCAATCAAAAAGAATGAAATCTTCCCATTTGCAACAATGTGGATGGAACTAGAGTGTATTATGCTGAGTGAAATAAGTCAGAGAAAGACAGATACCATATGATTTCATTCATATGTGGAATTTAAGAAACAAAACGGATGAACATAGGGGAAGGGAAGGAAAAACAAGATAAAAAGAGAGAGGGAGGCAAACCATAAGAGAGTCTTAAATGCAGAGAACAAACGGAGGGTTGCTGGTGGGGTGTTGGGTGGAGGGATGGGTTAAATGGGTGATGGGCATTAAGGAGGGTACTTGTGGGGACGAGCACTGGGTGTCTTATGTAAGAGGTGAATCACTGGGTTCTGCTGCTGAAATCAATACTACACTGTATATCAACTAGCTTGAATTTAAATAAAAAAAAATTTTTAAAGGACACAGTGACTATCTCTGGATGGTAGAATTACTGCTTACTTTTATATTTCGTTTTGTCTTCCCAAATTTTCTATAAAGAATATGTATTACTTAGAACAAGCTGATGGTTGCCAGAGGAAAGGGGGTGTAAGATAAACAGAATGGGTGAAGAGGAGTGGGAGATACAGGCTTCCAGTTCCAAAATGAATAAGTCACGAGAATAAAAGGCACAGACTGTGGACTCAGAACTAAATGCAGTCAAGTTCCACCCCTTAGGTAGCTAATGTGACCCAGCAAGGCACTTAGCACGGCCAGCTTCAGTTTCTGTATCTGTAGATGAGGATAATAAAACCTGCCGCACGATAGTTTTGTGTGTGTGTGTGTGTGTGTGTGTGTGTGTGTGAAGATGAAACTACACAAGGAGTATGAATGTGCAAGGCGCCTGGAGGATGTTCAATATGGATTAATTTCTGAGCCCTTTAAAGATATTTGGGTATTTATGGGTTCCAAGGAGATTCTGTTGGGCATACACAAGGCCTTTTGTTCATTCTTCACCCTTTCCCGTCCCAGCATTCCTGCTGAGACAGACAAAAGAGGAGTAGGGCAGCCCACCCCCTTTTCCATGAAGCCGCTCCATTTCGGAGGAGAGAAGGGAGCCCTAGAAAGGAAGCCATGTAAACATTTCTACTTTGAAAACCCTACAAAGCGCAAGGCTCTGGACCAAGCTGATATTTGTTCTTTTTCTCCCTCTGCTACCCTTTAAACATGTTTCTGTTTTCCTGTCCCAGCCTGAGGGAAAGGCCAAGGGTACATGGCACCCGAAAATAGCTGCAGGGCCAGAGTCTTACATGAGGATTTGGATACACAACGGGCTTTGGACAGACAAGGAGGAGACTGTTGCCGGCATGGGGCAGCAAGGAAGCGTGCCCAGAGCCACAAGGAGGAAGGGAACAAAGAACTGAGTCTCCTAACAAGCCTGGACCAAATGAGGTGGGATTGGGGCCGTCATGAGCAGAAACCACCAGTCCCCTCTGGCTAAGGGTGAGGTGTGACGGTGAAAGGAAGTAACAACAGAGGGGACTTAGGCTCTTATTCACATTCAGTTTTGCTCTGAAGCATTCCAAACATGGTGGGAACAAAACCTGTCTGGAAAGGATTGTTATCTGAGGCCACAGCAGGACAGAAGGGACGGGGGAGGCCCTCTGGGTGGTGATGGCTGATGGCTCAAGAGACCATTCCAGCTTGGAGATAAGTGAAGGCAGGAGGTCAGGGATGATTCAATGGAAGTCTACAGAACTGCTTGTTCCGCCTCTGACGTATTTTAGAGAGAACTTTGGTGCTGCATTGGCCGTTACCTAAAGCTGAAATAGATCAGTTGCTGTCAGATTTCCACTAAAGACGGGTCCCCTTGCTCTAAATTTTAATTTCAGAAAACTTGCCCATTCTTTCTTACTTCTCTAATTTTCACCGGCAGAATAGGATTTTAAAAGATAAGAAAATGTGAGTTAAAAAACCAATGACGGTCACATACTGAAGCTGATTGTGCAAGCAGTGTAGCAAGAGATGACGACAAAATTCTATAGGCACCTTTTAATGAGAAACCTGACTCTCTTACCTTTGTCACCTTGAGTGCCTCCAGCCAAATTCCCTTTTGTCCACATGGCCTCTTTCTGTGCTTTCGGGTGTAAGCCAGTTCCTGGAGGGCAGGCAAAGGACGGTGTGGCAAATGCACCCTCAGCATCACCCACATTCGCTGAGCATCACGAGGATATGAAGAGGTAGGGGACTCACTCCCTGCTTTCAGTGACCTTATATTATACTCTTGGGAAGCGGAAGAGTCTTTGACATTTTGAATAAATGGACTATGAGGTTACGGAGGACACCACTAAGAGGTAGATGGGTCATCTCTGAGCTTGGTGCTTTAGACTCTATAGCAACTCACCAAGATGTTGTTCTGAAGGAGCAAGCAGTGTCTTTCTTTGCATTTGCTGTTCCCTCTGCTGTTCATGCCCTTCCCTCAGATCACAATGTGGCTCACTCCCACCCCCCACCTTCAAGCTTTTGTTCGAATGTCATTTGCACAGTAAAACCGTGTTAGGGTTTGAATTGTGGCCCCACAAAAGATGTTGAAGTCCTGACTCCCAGGACCTGTGAATATGACCTTCTTTGGGAAGAAGGTGCTTCCAGATGATCAAGGTATGGTGAAGTCATTCATTACAGTGGACCCCTAATCCAATATGATTGGTGTTCTTTTTTTTGTTTAAACATTTTCTTTTTTTCTAAGTTTATTTATTTTGAGAGGGGAACGGGAAGGGCAGAGAGAGACAGAGAGAGAGAAAATGAGAATCCCAAGCAGGCTCCGTGCTGCCAGCGCAGAGCCTGGCACGGGGCTCCATCTCACAAGCCCGGGATCATGATCTGAGCTGAAATCAAGAGTCAGACGTTTAACCAATTGAGCCCCCCCGGGCTCCCCTGACTGGTGTTCTTATGTAAAGGGGAAATTCAGACACAGAGACAGACATATACAAAAGGAAGATGGTGTGAAGGCACGAGAGTAGATAGCCATCTACCAGCCAAGGAGTGTCTGAGGTGACCAGGAGCGAGGAGACGGATAGGAACCAGGCCTCAGAAGGAACAAACCCTGCTGAGACTCTGACTGCACACTTCTGTGAGACAACACGGTTCTCTTATTCGAGCCACTCAGTTTGTGGTACTTGATTAGAGCAGCCCCAGAGAGCAAATACACCTTCCTTGACCCACACCGTTTAAAATTGCACTCCCTATACCCTTTTCTCCAGAGTACTCATTACTGTCCAACACGCTATCTTTTAGCTATTTGCTTATTTATTCGTGTATTTGTTTATAGTCTGTCTCCCTCAGCTAGAATGTAAGCACCATGAAGGTGGAGGTTTTTGTACACAGTCTTCACATATTCTCAGCGTCTAGATTCAGTCTTGCGCCCGTAACTGTCGAGGTGCACGAGGCTCCCTCTGGTCCTCCCCCAGGTCCTCCCCTCCAGGTGAGGAGTCAGTGTGGCCGAGTGGATGTACTTTCTTGATGCAGGTGGTCCAACTTGGTTAATACCTACCGAATACTCACTTTTCGTAATAAAAATGGTTTACTTTTTGGGTAGAGTTTTTACTAGACTCATTGAATGTTAAAAGCTGAAAGGAGTCTTTGGTGATCATAACATCCAAACTCCAATTGTATTAGTTAGGAATATTTTATTGTGTTTTGTTTCATTTCATTTTATTTCATTTCATTTCATTTCATTTCATTTCATTTCATTTCATTTCATTTCATTTCATTTCATTTCATAGGCTCCACATACAATGTGGAGTAATCTCAACAATGGTCCAGTTCATTTTCCCATCTTTCTCTGCCTTCTACACTGCCTGTTATAGATCAAGGCCAGGTTCTGTGTTGTCATAAGATGATTACCAGCAAATTTCATGGACTTTTTCATTCATGTCCAGGTACATAAGAGCATCCGTGTACATCACTTCCATGGAAGGATGAAGAAGTTTCTTTCCTTGTAGTCTCTAGCAAATGTCCCCTTGTCTTGCACTTCATTGGCCTAGAGTGGGGTATTTGCCCCTCTTTGACCAATCACTGCGGCCCACAGGGTGACATGATGTGGTGACTGGTTTAAGCCAAACTGGATTTGTACTTTGTGATGGTTAACTTGATTGGGATATGGGGCTCCCAGATGTTTGGTTAAACATTATTCTGGATGAGATTAACATGTGAATCAGTAGACTGAATAAAGCAGATTGACCCCCTCCCCCCCAATGTAGGTGGGCCTCATCCAATCTGTTGGAGGCCTGACTAGAACAAAAGGTGAGGTAAGGAAGAATTTCTTCTCTACCCGTTCCTGAGCTGGGACATCAGTTTCTTCCTTTACTCGTAATGGAATTCATACCATCAGCTCTCCTGGTTCCGCAGCTTGTAGACAAGAGACTGTGGGATTTCTCAGCCTCCATAATCACATGAGCCAGTTCTTTATACCTCTCCCTATCTCTCTCTCTCTCTCTCTCTTTCTCTCAGTTCTGTTTCTCTGGAGAACCCTGACTAATTCACTCCTGGAGCCAAGAGTAGGGTCAGATTTTCCCAAAGGGCATTGACTGCTTCAGCAAGGAACATATGACTGACGAGAACTGGGATTCTTGGTCAAAAGGAAGGACGAACAAAAACTAGTAGAGAAAAAGAACAAGCATCCGCTTCACTTGAGCTTATCCTGTCTTGAGTGGCAGAGCCAGGTCCGGCACTTACATCTCTACATTCCATACTGCCTTTGATTATTTATTGCTTATCACGGGCAACTCACTGAGCGAGGTGCTGTGGGAAAATAACTCCCCAGAAGAAAGCAGAGATTTAGCATGACGCGGAAAGCACACGTGAATCGTTACAGAGGAACATAGTGTAGAACGTACGCCATCAAAAAGAAAGAAGTAGGGCGTTGTTCCCCATGGAAAAGCTTCCCCGTATAGACACCTAGTGCCTCCTTCCTTGGTAGACCGGCACACCATGTGTTGCACTGTGTGCCGAGAATCCTTAACCCACGAACTATGGGTTTCACAGACCCCATGCATTGCACAATATTTCCTTAAAGTTAACACGTAAGATGAACTAATACGGAGAAAATGTAAATCTCTTATGTCCGGGACTCTTACCACATTCTTTAGAAAAACTAAAGGCTTAACTGAGTAGTGTATTATTCAAACTTAAGTTTTAAAATGTGCCCTTGAGCCTCCAGGAAATATTCCTGAAATATTTTCCCCTACATGGGATAATGTCTAGTGAGAATTTTCTTCCTTCCTTAATCCTAAAATAGTTTACTTTTTTCACATCTCTCTGCTCAACACCAAAGAAGGGGCATGACTCTTTTTTTCTGAATTTAATGGACTGTGGTTTTAAAAATACCTAGCCTGGGGGCGCCTGGGTGGCTCAGTTGCTTAAGCGTCTGACTCTTGATTATGGATCAGGTCATGATCTCACAGTTCATGGGATCGATCCCTGAGTTGGGCTTTGTGCTAACAGCATAGCACCTGCTTGGGATTCTCTCTCTCCCCCTCTCTCTCTGCCTCTCTCCTGCTCACACACACACACTCTCCCTCTTTCAGAATAAATAAACATTAAAAAAAAAAAAAAAAACCAACCTGGTGCACAGAGCATAATGGGTCCTGTATAAATGCTTGTTAAACCTGGTTCTATAGCTATAAATGATGATCATGTTGTCTTCTCTTTAAGTAACATCTGTTTTCAAAATCTCCCTAGCTAAAGGTTTCATTCCTCTGTGCTGTTTAAATGGAAGTTACTAATCTCTTCACTGGGCTCCTTCTCTTGGGCACCTAATATTAATGACTTCATCAAACATTGCAAACTCAAATTGCAACAGGGGCCAAGCAGGCAAACAAAGTAGTAAAGCAGTTATGATCAGCTTTCCAGGTAGGCTAATACCAATCTTGACATGGCATTGATTTTTTAGCATCCCCCCCAAACTGAGATAATTCAACACAGTAACGAGAAATTATTAACCTATTGAAAATGTTGGAGATATAGGAATGAGCATTTGAATACTAAGAGCAAAACAGTATTCCAAATTCTCCATTTCCCGCAGAAGATCTTCTTCCCTACCATCTACCTTGCTTCTCGGCCTTCTCAATCCCACATAGGCTCCATATGGATATCGCAGGATCCAAAATCAAACAAGGACAGAACTTGACTGTGGGGTGCACGTGCCCATCTTTCTTCAGGTAGATTCCATGCAGGAGGAATAAAGTGTGGTGAACACTCAGCATATTCACCACGCTGAAAGCCAGAGACCACAGGGAAAGGACTACAGCAGGCAGCCTATCCATCAGATGTTTTCTCTTCCCAAGAGTGCACTTTATACGTGGAGGGAGCGCTTTGAGTACAGGATGGAGGAAGTATTAAGAGATTCCAGAGTGGAAATTCTGACTATCTCCAATCCCTTTAGGATTATTTGCCTCAAGACAGTTGTAAAACTCTAGCTTTCCAAAGATCCTTAAACATTTGACTGACACAGAGTGGATGCCCTTGCCTCACCGTAGAGAATGAGGTGTTAACTTCCAAGAAAGGAGCTAAATCAAATGAAGGCCTGAGGCGCATTCACTCTCTGTGGCCAGATACTGTTTTTTATGGTAAGTCAGGTTATTAGGAGATACCTTTCGGCGAAGAGCATCTAAAAATAATGAATAAAAAAGTTTTAAGATCTTCATAAAAGGACCACATTACTGATGAGATGGAAAAGAAATATCAGGCCCAAAGCGAAAAGAAAGCAAAAATCCAGCGGTAAACAGAGCTCTCTGAACTACTTTTGTCCTGATGGTATTTGAGAATTTGGCCTGAGACAGAGCAGTGGTTTTCACAGACTCATGGTGTGAGAGGCACAGATGCTAGGTCCAGGGTCCTCTAAACATAAAGATTTAGTGGAGGCCTTCACATTAAGGCGGACTCTCAATAGTGAAACCACCTTCCTGCTTTCACCCCTGGGGAGGGTGAGGAGATTTAACTGGGCCAGAAGGAGCAAGGGAGAAAACCAAAATCCACAAAAAAAGTTATAACTACAGATAGTTACTCCTGTGGATTCAAAAGACTTGAGTGGGCTAAGAAACTTTAAACCCTAAATGAAATATAAAGTGGTAGCGGACAGAAAGGTACCCACACGCCTCAAAGAAACAAATTCAAATTCTCTTAGACCTCCATCTTCGACCATAGAACATCTCCACAGATAATTTTCTTTTTTTTCTTGTTTTAAATAAATAAATATATGTTATATATATTTATATAATTACATAAGTTATATAAATATATATAACATATATTTATTATATATTTAAATATATATTTATTTATTTTGAGAGAGAGAGAGCACATGCACAAGCAGGGGAGGGGCAGAAAGAGAGGGAGAAAGAGAATCCCAAGCAGGCTCCACACTGTCAGTACAGAGCCTGACATGGGGCTTGATCTCATGAACTGAGAGATCATGACCTGAGCCTAAATCAAGAGTTGGATGCTTAACTGACTGAGCCATCCAGGTGCCCCCACAAATAATTTTCTAAGGGCAGTGAGCAGCAGATAATTAAAAACATTCAAGCCTACAAGGAAACCAACGGAAGTAACAAAGAGCCACAAAAAGACCCATATAGATGTAGATTAATGAATTAGCAGTTATAAGTTACTATAAAAAGTGTCAGTGCATTTAAAAAATAACTAACTTTAAGTTTATCAAAATTAAAAGCTCAGGGGGTAGATTAAACACAATTAGAGAAACAGTGAAACAGAAAAACAATTTTTTCTAAATGCAACACAGAACCAAAAGATGAAAAATGGGAAAGAGGGTTTGAGAGACACGCAAGATAATGTTAAATAGGAGTTCTAGAAAAAGGGAGAGAAAGAACTAGGCAATATTTAAATTCATAATAACTGAACATTTTCAGAACTGCCAGACACGTATCCAGAGATTTGGTAAACCCGTTAAATCCCAAGCAGGGTAAGTAAAACATACTTAGGCACATCATGCTGAAGTTGCAGGAAACTAAAGATAAAGAGAAAAATCTTAAAAGCAGCCAGAAAAAAAGAGAGAAAAGATTGACTTTAAAGGAGTAGCAGCTCAGCTGACAGCAGATTTTCAACAGCAAACAATGGAAGTGAGAAAAACAGTGATACGCCTTTAGTGCACGGAGAGAACTAATGTGCCAGCCTAGAATTTTTCTATCTAGCAGGGGTAAAAAAAAGTCTTTCAAGAATAAGGACAAAATAAATACTGCAGAGAAATAAAAATTGCTAGTTCATCACTAACAAAAGCTCTTAAAGGAAATGCTAAAGAAAATGCTTGAGGCAGGAAGAAAAAAAAAAAGGTCCCATATGGAATGTTTGAGACACACAATGAGTGAAGAGCAAAGCAAATGGCGGACGCAAATGAACACTGACAATAAAATGTTGGAATAATTCTTGGTTGTGTGTTAAAAGTTGACTTCATGGGACGTGTGGGTGGCTCAGTCGGTTGAGCTCTTGATTTTGGCTCAAGTCGTGATCTCACGGTTCGTGAGTTCAAGTTCTTCATAGGGCTCTGTGCTGACAGTGCAGTGCTCGCCTAAGATTCTCTCTCTCCCTCTCTCTGTCCCCCTCCCCCGCTCTCTCGCAAGCACATGTTCTCGCCCTCTCTCAAAATAAATAAATGTTAAAAAAAAAAGTTGACTTAAACTATATAAAAAAGTCAATTTATAAGTAGCTAAGGAGGAATGGAATTTAAATGTTCTGAAGTTTTTGGATTGCCTGAGGGGAGAGGAAAGATGTTGATTAACTTACACTTTGGTGGGTTACGGGTGCAGGTTGGAATTTCTAGGGTAACCACCAAAAGAATAGAAGCAGAGTGTATATAACTTCCAAATTAATGTGTGTTAGAGAGATGGAATAATTCAAGACTCTCAGTTAAACCAAAAGAAGGACACACAGTGTAAACATCCAAGATTACACCATTTCCATCTAATTTTGAGACATGTTGGAGACATGGAAAGAGAAGACTGTCTAACTCAAATGATTTTACCACACAGACAGTTGAGACCCTTGACTCCAGCTGTATTAATTAGATTCTCTCACGGGAACTTAATAACATGAACAGAGATGACAATAGGGGTAAAACACATGATAGCAGCCACTCCAGAAAATCTCCACAGCCCCTGAGGTTGCTGAAGGAAGCCCCTGGTCCCTGTCCCCTGGTCTCCCTGACCCCCAAGGTCAAGCTGGCCAGCTCTTCCTAGGTGTGAGCTCTCCCTCGTTCTTCTTCTTCTTTTTTTTTAAGTTTATTTGTATATTTTGAGAAAAACAGAGACAGCATGAGAGGGGGAGAGGCAGAGAGAGAGGGAGAAAGAGAGAACACCAAGCAGGCTCTGTGCTGTCAGCCCAGAGCCCCATGCAGGACTCGAACTCATGAAACCATGAGATCATGCTGAAACCAAAACTGAGAGTTGGATGATTAACCGACTGAGCCACCCAGGCAGCCCATCCCCTTGTGCTTCTAATACATTCTACCACCAATCCCTTCCCCCACATCCTCTTCTTTTTTTCTTGCTTAATTGGCCTTGATTCCATTGAAACAAAAGAAACTTAACTGATGCCAAGAACCATTTTGGCTCATGCCAGAAGTATCTTCACAAAATTCCAAATGTTTGGCATGGATGGTGAGTTGTCTTCTTAGCAACGACAATCTAAAATGCAGCTGGAATCTTTAACTTATATCAAATATGCAAGATGAGGATCCCCAAGATGTAACCCAGATGGGCTGGGCCTCCCATGGGGAGCCTTGGCTCTCACTTTACATTCACTCTGAGGCCCTACTCACCACTATGTCATATCCTCCAAAACATAGCTAATACTACAACACATTAATAAGAAAATTGGTGTTCTGGTGAAGAATTCTTTGGAGTCTAGGAAAGAGCGGTCACATCCCATACATATCACCAAGCAGACATTTAATCCATTACCCTATCAGACATTTTCCCTCTTCCTACCAAAGAGCCCGCCTCTGCCAGTTGCCTCATTCTCTTTTTTCTTTTCTCCCACCCAACTTGTTTTTAAATGTTTATTTATTTTATCTTTGAGAAAGAGACAGAGACAGAGACAGAGCGTGAGCGGGGAAGGCCAGAGAGAGAGGGAGACACAGAATCTGAAGCAGGCTCCTGGCTCTGAGCTGCCAGCACAGAGCCCAACGCAGGCACAAGATCATGACCTGAGCCGAAGTCAGATGCTTGACTGAGCCACACAGGCACCCCATCTCCCACCCAACGTTAAAAGTTCTCTTTGTTCTCTTAAGAAAGTCAGCCTTTAGTGGCACCTGGGTGGCTTAGTTGGTTAGGGTCTGACTCTTGATTTCGCCTCAGGGCCTGCTTGGGATTCCCTGTCTCCCTCTCTCTCTGCTCCCCCTCTCAAAAATAAATAAATAAATAAATAAATAAATAAATAAATAAACAAACAAACAAACATTTAAAAGAAAAAAAAAGTCAGTCTTTAACCAGTTTGTATACACCATTCAGCAAAAGAAAAACCTTGGTAGTTAGCAGAACAGCATATCCCTTGGGAGTGGGGATCTTGGTTGTTTTTACCACCTTATCCGATGAGTTCTTCCTCAATGAACAGAGTCCCTCAAGTATGGGAACTCTATAGCACTCCTAGCACCTTGAATAATGGCCTGGCAAATAGACTTTTCATAAAGAGTTTGTTGAATTAATTTCATGTATCTTTGTGTACCTTTGTAGAGCCTAAAAAAGATCAACACATGAAATGTGTGCTTGATAAGTGGTCCTTGCATAGATGAGTGCCTCACTTCTATTTAGCTCTTACTCAATATTCTGATGCTGGACTAAGCTCTACAATGTATTCAAAATTAGAGGCGATCAGCTTTTCCAACCAGGGCCAGGCAGAATGGCTCCCCCAGAGAAGGGTAGCAAGAAGAAGGGCCATTCTGCCATCATCAAGGTAGTGACCAGAGAATACACTATCAGCATTCACAAGTGCATCCATGGAGCAGGGTTCAAGAAGCGTGCCTCTCAAGCATTCAAAGAGATCTGGAAATTTGTCATGAAAGAGATGGGAACTCCAGATGTGTGCTTTGACACCAGGCTCAACAAAGCTGTCTGGGCCAAAGGAATAAGGAATGTGCCATACTGTAACCATGTGTGGTTGTCCAGAAAACGTAATAAGGATGAAGATTCACCAAATAGGCTCTAGGTGTTGGTTATCTACGTACCTGTCACCACTTTCAAAAGTCCACAGACAGTTAATGTGGATGAGAACTAATGACTGATTGTCAAATAAAGGTATAAAACTGCAACAACAAAAAAAATTAGAGGCAATCAAATTAATAATGCACATACTAACAGAATAGAGCATTAATGCAATGTATCTATGGATTAAATTATGTTGCTTTAGTGCTCCATGCTAAGGGTGTGGGCCATTTAGCAGAAAGTTTGGAATTGAGAAGAGCAGTCTAAATTTCCATTTCAAAGATGGTGGAAAGGTAGATAAGCCATGGAAAGGGCTTCATTTCTATGGATAAATGTCTTTAAAAAATTTTTTTAAAATATTTATTTATAGGGGCGCCTGGGTGGCGCAGTCGGTTAAGCGTCCGACTTCAGCCAGGTCACGATCTCGCGGTCCGTGAGTTCGAGCCCCGCGTCAGGCTCTGGGCTGATGGCTCGGAGCCTGGAGCCTGTTTCCGATTCTGTGTCTCCCTCTCTCTCTGCCCCTCCCCCCTTAAATACTTTATCTCTCTATAACCAAAAAAAAATGAAAGATAAAATATTTATTTATATCTGAGAGAGAAAGAGACAGAGCACGAGCAGGAGATGGGCAGAGAGAGAGCAAGACACAGAATCTGAAGGGGGCTCCAGGCTCTGAGCTGCCAGCACAGAGCCCAACGCGGGGCTTGAACTCACAAACTGTGAGTTCATGACCTGAGCCAAAGTTGGACACTTAACCGACTGAGCCACCCAGGCACCCCAATGGATAAATATCTTTAAAAAATGACTATTGGGGGGTGCCTGGGTGGCTCAGTCAGTTAAGTTACTGGCTTTTGATTTTGGCTCAGGTCATGCCCTCACAGTTTGTGAATTCAGGCCCCACATCTGGGCTCTGCATTGACAGTGTGGAACCTGCTTGGAATTCTCTTTGCCTCTCTCTCTGCCCCT
>NC_064811.1:173300366-173481392 GCF_023721935.1 Panthera uncia
CAGTGTGGAACCTGCTTGGAATTCTCTTTGCCTCTCTCTCTGCCCCTCCCCTGCTTGCATGCTGGAATCAAAATACATAAATAAACTGAAAAAAGTGATTACTGGGTTAAAAATAAAATTCAGGGGCACCTGGGTGGCTCAGTCATTTAAGCATCTGACTTCGGCTCAGGTCATGGTCTCGCGGTTCGTGAGTTCAAGCCCCGTGTCGGGCTCTGTGCTGATAGCCCAGAGCCTGGAACCTGCTTTGGATTCTGTGTCTCCCTGTCTCTCTGCCCCTCCCCTGCTCACACTATCTCTCTGTCTCTCAAAAATAAATAAACGTTAAAAAAAAATTTTTTTTTAAATAAAATTCAGACTGTGTCTAGACAGGGCCAAAATATTTAATCTAAATAGAATTACCAGATAAAGTACAGGATACCTGATTAATTTGAATTTCAGATAAACTACAAATAATTTTTAGTATAAGTATGTCCTATGCTGATACATAGTATGTATACATAGGATATACTTATACTAAAAAGTTTTCACTGTTTATCTCAAATTCAAATTTAACTGGGCATCTTACATCTTTATTTGCTGAGTCTGGTGACTCCAAATCTATGGGAAAAAAATATTCAGTGTTTTGTCTAGATATTTGATTGGTGTCTCATCTGGATAAATTAATTCCCTTTTCATATAGATGTTTGTTGTGTAAAGTGTTAAAGGCCCACTTTGTCCTATTCTTACAACTCTTCACTCTTTTCCTCCCTTAACCATAGTGTTCAGTTGAAATAAAAGATTTTTCTTGCACCCCCCCCTCCCAGCTCTCAAGGACTCAAGAACAGAGGTTCTGGGTAATTCAGTTATTATTGACTTTCAGTGGAGGTGATATTGATAAAAGGGGTCAAAATGATTACTCTGAATATTGGAGATCTCAAAGTGTGAAAAAACTCAAAGTGAAAAAATCCACTCATCCTTGATATACTTTCCGATCTGAGTCACTCAGCCCTGGCCATAGGGACCATGCCAGAAAAGCCGATCTTCAGGAATATGCCCAAAATTCTTCATACTGAATAATGACCAACATGGTCAAAGGAAACAAAGATTCTCTCCATAGAGCAAATCCACAAATGCTGGGAATCAAGGTACAGGATGTTGGTGACAGTGGAGGGGAGGAAACTGATCAAAATACAGAGGAATCTGTACACTAATAAATAGCTATAGATGGGCTCGATGCCATTTTGTTGTTGTTGTTGTTGTTGTTGTTGTTGTTGTTGTTGAGAGCCATATGTATACACCTGGGCATTTTATCAACCCATTTTAATTGGAGGTAAGGCCTATCTAGATTAGGGGGAAGTTTGATTTTATTTTATTTTATTTTATTTTATTTATTTATTTATTTATTTTTTTTTAGAGAAGCTAAAATTTTATTGGTTAGATTATGTGAAATACCTTTATTTGGTTCTCATGCAAGATTTGATTTGCCATCTTGGTTGGGAACAAAACTATAAAACAGTGTTCTCTGCAACTTTTTTTTTTTTTTTTTTAATATATGAAATTTACTGTCAAATTGGTTTCCATACAACCCCCAGTGCTCATCCCAAAAGGTGCCCTCCTCAATACCCATCACCCACCCTACCCTCCCTCCCACCCTGCCCTCCCTCCCACCCCCCATCAACCCTCAGTTTGTTCTCAGTTTTTAACAGTCTCTTATGCTTTGGCTCTCGGGGGAAGTTTGATTTTAAAGGCCCCTTAAGGAAGAATCAGTTTCCTGCAAGTATATATTCTACTTGGAATTAGATTGACCAAGTGGAACTATTAAAAGTCCTATTTTAATGAATAGGTGAGAATAAGGTACATGGTTAAGATGACAAAGAACCACCCTGAGTGCTGATTGACTGTTTATGGCACCACTACATGGAGAATGGCTCCAACGGGTAGGGAGAAGCAAAGACACAGAGCATGTGTGCTGTTGAATTCACGTTTCTAGTTCGTTCTAGTAGTCCCTGAGGCCCAGCTGTTTCCCTGTACTTCCCACTGCCGTGTGATCTGCGGTGTGTGTTTGCCTAATAATTTCTCTTTTTGGCCTGTGTTAGCTATGTTCCTGCCATTTGTGATAAAAGCATCCTGAATTGCCCCACATGGTATGCCACTGCTGTGCTGTTGCTAGGAGGCTTTTACCCTTAAGAAGCTTACAGTTTTGTCTGTCAACCATAATACAGGGTGGAAAGTTATAAATGTTGCAAGAGGATTCAAGAGCTATAAGAAAGCAAAGGTGGGAAAAATCTCTTCTAGCAAAGAGGGTCTAGGGACAATTTCTTGTCGGTGATGGCTTTTGAGCTTGCCTCTAAGGTAAGATAAGATTTGATCATGTGGCAGTGACAGACAGAAGGCCCTGAAGACAGAGAAAATAATGTAAACAAAGATTTAGTGTCAGACAAAATGGAGTATGTGTGGAAAACAGCCATGCCTGGCAGGTCACATAATTTAGCAGCAACGGGGAAACCTGAAGATTTTTACGCAAGAGAGGAATGTGGTCTTTGGAATAATAAATCCAACACGGGGTTGGAAAGGAGGAAAGGATGGGTTGTGCAGTTAGGAGCTTAGTACAGTGTTCCAAGCTGAAAACAACAAGTGTTCTAATGAGGAGAAGGCTGACAGGGAGTGGAAAGACAGGAGGAAGCTCCTTATGTCAGATAATCCCAATGTTGTCTGTAAAGAAGGATCTCAGGAGAGAAAGCAGGGGACAGAGATGAGCTGGGCCTCGGGGAGTAGAGTAAGAGCCTCGGAGGGCTCTGTGTGGGGGATGAGAAGGAGTCAGAGGTGACTAAAACACTGCCAAGGGCCACTGAAGTCTTCCTTGAGGTTAAATAATAGGAACTAGGTGCCTGGGTGGCTCAGTTGGCTAAGTGTCCAACTTTTGGTTTCAGCTCAGGTCGTGATCTCACTATTGGTGAGGTTTGAGCCCTGCATGGGCCTCTGTGCTGCCGGTGTGGAATCTGCTTGGGATTCTCTCTCTCCCTCTCTCTCTGCCCTCCCCCACTCTCTCTCTCTCTCTCAAAATAAATAAACATTAATTAACTAATAGGAACTAGAAGTAAAACCAGCAACCAGCCTCCTCAGTTGGTGGTCTTGCAGCAGAGGAGAGAAAATGGAAGGCACAGCTTACACAGCATAGGGACCCCTTGAAGTCTGTGAAAGAGAAACACAGAAGGAATGCTGCAGCGAGAAGCTTACAGAAATGCGTGAGGCCAGGAACGGGCCTCCCCCATCCCCCACCAGGGGATTGCGTAGCTTGAAGGTAGGACATCTCTGGTCTGGGTGAGGACACAAGCAAAGCCTGGAGGACACTCAGAAAACAGTGAGAAGAGAAGTGATAGGATCATTGGTTCAGTAGGAACAAGGGAAGTGAGGTCCTGTGGAGCTGAAAGGAGAATGTCTGGTCTCGAGAGCGTGGGCCTGGAGTGGTTCTGTATGATGACCTTTTTGTGTCCTGATGACATAAAATCGGTGGAGATAAAGGTCTCTAGGCCAGAGACGGCTGAGGAACTGTTACAAAAGGATATCTAGGGGGTGCCTGGGTGACTCAGTCAGTTAAGCGTCCTACTCTTGGTTTCAGCTCACGTTGTGATCTCATGGTTCGTGAGTTTGAGCCCCATGTTGGGCTCTGCGCTGAGAGTGTGGAGCCTGCTTGGGATTCTCTCTCCCCCTCTCTCTGCCCCTTCCCCACTGGCACTGTCTCTGTCTCTCTCGAAGTAAATAAATAAACTTAAAACAAAAAAAGGATATCTATAGATGTTTCTAGAAGGGGGAGGAGGGAGAGAGTAGGACACGTGAAGGCCATCCTAGACAGTGGTAGACAGGAAGGATTGGGAAAGGTGGACGGGCAGAATGGTGTGGACTTGCACAGGGCTCGCTGAGAGTCGATGAGGGAAGACAGAGTCAGGAAAGAGAGAGAAGGAGGGACAAGGAGAGGCGCTTCACGGCCTGTCAGCTTGGAATGGGGAAGGCCGGAGACAGGAGGTATGTGTTGGAATGCAGCACAGGGCGGGGAGGATGGTGTCAGCCTGTAGATAAAGTCAGCTCTTTATTAAGGTGAGGTAATGAAAGGAGCATCTGAAACAAAGATGAAGGATCTGGGATGGTTTATTTCCAAGAGCTGGCTGGTCTCCCCGGGCGCCCTGAGGAGAGCTCAGGCCGAGCTGTGGAGGAACAAGAATGCAGAACGAACGTGAGCTTGGTTGACAACAGTCCACAGTGAGTTTAACAAAGTGAGAGGTGGCTCGAGACTCACACTGATGACCAGGAAGCAGATACAGGAAGATGTATTCTCCCGAAATTCTTTTCAAGATTGTTTTCACTAGTGGGTACATATTCTCCCTCCCACCCTTGAGACCTTTATTTGCTTAGCAAATCCAAGCGTGTGCGTACCTATGCCCATGTGTGTGTGTCCGCGGGCATACGCGTGCATGTATGTGCGTGTGTGCACAAGATAACAACGGCTTACTGCACCTTTGCTATGTTTGGAGATGGGGGCCGGTGTCTCCTTTGTGATCCCTGCAGTAGACAGTTGAGTGTAAAAGATTCCAGAGCAAATAGATGCTTCCCTGACTCTCTTATTCAGCCTGCTGGAAAAGAAACAAAAAACCAAAGCAATGTCAGTTCTGACTGAGAGCTGAAAGTGGAAGCAAAGGTTATCTAAGGACCACCTTAGGAGATAAGCTCAAGTTCCCTTCATGGCATATTCTTTCCAAAGTCTCATGATCTGAAGATTTCTAGCTCCTTTTGTCTTCTCCCTACAGCAGGGGAGAAGGGAGAAGGTGACGGTCCCTCCTCTGGCCCCTTGCTGGGAAGGACACCATTACGAAAATAGAGGGGGACAGACCTTTTTTTTTTTAATGTTTATTCATTTTTGAGAGACAGAGAGAGACAACATAAGTGGGGGAGGGACAGAGAGAGAGGGAGGCACAGAATCCGAAGCAGGCTCCAGGTTCTGAGCTGTCAGCGCAGGGACCAATGTGGGGCTCGAACTCACGAACCGCAAGATCATGACCTGAGCACAAGTTGGACACTTAACTGACTGAGCCCCCCCAGGCTCCCATGGACAGACCTTTTTGAACACCCAGCAGTGCCTTGTGATTTGAAGCCTCAGGAAAGCAGCTAAAACAGTAGGGAAGCAAATTAATGCAGTGACAGGAGCAAAGGCATGAGAATGTAAGTGAGCCCCATAAAGGCTGTAGGGCTGTACTCACAGATGTGTGTGTGTGTGTGTGTGTGTGTGTGTGTGTGTGTGCGCATACTCATGTGCATATGTGTGTGAACAATCCTCTGCAATAAAACACGTGGTCAGGAAAAATGTCTGCTTTCTTTCATAAACAGAACCAATGTGCCCGGCATAAAAGGGAAGAGCATTTTATTAAGACCTCTTCTGAGAGTACAAAAACCTCTCTCCAAAGATAAGGAAGGGGTTTTCCTTTTTCGTGAAATATAACTGGTCTCCGGATCCAGCTCTCCCTTCACTTTGCCTTGGCCCCAACAGCTTTTCTTTCTGTTGTTATTTTTAACAGAGAACACAAGTTTCCAGTTGACAGAGTCCACGGTCAGCTCCTTCACTGAACATTGCACAAGTGACACAGGCCTCTGGCTGCCCCTGTAAATAAACAGGGCAGGGGACACCGGAGTGTCCCAGCAGGTCCCTCCAAATGCCCCTGCCGGAGGCGTGGCCCTTCCTGGAGCCCCACTCGGGAGGCAAGACGCGGTGGGGCCCCTGCACCTGAGGCGACCCGGGTGCGGTCAGCAGAGATCTCTGTCCACACCAGCACTCCTTCGGAATCTGTCCTGTGTTAGTCAGGAATGTTCTTCAGATAAGGAACTGAGCAGAATGCAGGCCCTCAATCAAAGTTATCCAAGGACAGCAGGGATCTTTATCATGTGGCAGGCAAGGGCAGGCATGCTTCTGAGACTCCTCAGCGAGAAACCCGAAAACGACGATGACACAGAACGCACAGACTGAATTGTGGAAGAATGTGGCCAGGGTACTTTCTCCAGGATACCTTTGACCTGGAACTGCAAACAACCACTTATTTCCTTGCCTCGCTCCTCCTATGAGAATGACCCCAAGGGACTGCAGATTACTTAAAGTTATATTTAGCAAGTCATGGAGGCGACTAGTTAGCTCCAGTCAACTAGCCTTCCTTCAGAGGCCTGGATTCCTTCATCTTCTCCCTCTGCCTCCCCTCCTAGTCCTTCCTGCTGGCTGACCCTTAACCCCTTCATGGCTTGAGGAATCCCCTGCTGGCCCCAAACGTCCAGAACAAGTGCCCAGGTCCCCATACTTCTCCCTTGGCAGCCTGAAATTCCGCTCGACAGAGTTCTTTCTCTCTTGGAGCCCGAGTATTTTTTGCCATCCAGTGTTTCCTAATAAAATGATGCAAGGACCCTTGGGAAGAGACATGACTCAAGCTTTTATCAGCTCACAGACCGAAGAAATGGGCACAAGTCATGGCTTTGGAGGAGAGAAGACTGGCTGGAGACTGAAGAAGATGACTTCTGGCAAAAACGAGAAGACTGATGACTCCCCAGGATCCACTTTAGTGGAGCAGAAGGAATGAAAAAGAGCATAAACCCACAAGGACAAAGTGAGTGGAAGAGGGCACAGAGGACAGAGTACATGACTTGATCTCAGCTGTGAATAAAGGTCACAATCGGGGAAACCCTGAACATCCATGTAATCGAAATCTGTGAGAGGGAGGAGGGGGCGCGGGCGGGAGGCTGTGGGGGTGAAGCCCCGGGTCTACATCTGCCGTCTTAGAAAGGCATAGTCCACGGAAGCACGGAGAGATGATCTCTGAGCAGGCTTGCATTTTAGAAACGCAGAATAAATGGGGGGGGGGGACCTGAAAAGAGGGGGATTAGAAGCCAAAGGAATGCAGCAAGGACTCTTGCTTTCCTTTCAAATTCTAGAGGTGTTGGGGCATGGGGCTGGCTCAACCGGTGGAGCATGTGACTTGCGATCTCAGGGTCAGGAGTTTGAGCCCCAGGTTGAGTGTAGAGATTACTTAAATAAGTAAGCATTTTTAAAAGTCTCAAATTCTAGCGGTGTTTAGTTTTTAGACCATGTGATGTGTTTCTTTTTCCATGAGAAAAATTAAAATGTAGAAACGTGACAGAAATGAGATGGAGTAAGAGGGAATGCCTGGGATTTCAAGTTCCTCCCCAGGGCTGGCTGGGCTGGCGTGTTCCTGACCCTGAGCCACGCAGAGACTGACTCCACCACACCCTTGAGAGGAGGGCAGAAGGCCCTGCCAGTGCTTTTCCGAAGTGTGACTTAGAATTCTCCGGAGTCCTTGTTTGGCTTGAAAGGGGGCAAAACTGGGGTGAACCCGGAGGACTGGAAAGCTGCAGGTCTGCGGGGCGGGAGAGAGGGAAAGAGGAACTTGCAAAAGGCAAGTTCCAGCCGAAGAATTTGCATCTTCTTTGCTTCCCAGGGATTTCTGTTTTCCAAGTTCGCTGAGGCCACAAACCAGGCCCCTCAGCCTTCCGGTGACGGCTCCCGCGCAGCGACTGCACTTGGGGACTCAGCAGCACCTGCAGGAGGCACCGCGGAACGGATGTGCCCGGGAGGGCGGGGCCTGGGCCGGCAGGGCCCAGGGGCTCAGAGCCTCTTCCAGGACCCCACAGGCACCTGTGCTCCGGTGTCTGGGGAGCTTGGCCTGGGTGGGCGAGCAGGTCGTTGACTCTGCAAACCCAGCTCCCCCCTATAAACCTCCCACTGCTTCTCCTTAAAGCTAAGAAGTGCAGTAAATAAACCCCGGGACCTGGCTGCCAGGATCCCCAGGCTGTAACTCACAAGCTACCACCCCTCAGCATCATCCCCCTGGCAGGAATGATGCCTAGGGGGAAAACAAATTGCAACACTGTGCATGGGTAGGACTTGCAAAATGCATCAAATGAGATAGTATAAGGAACTCAGCAAAGCCCCCCAATATCCAGCACTAAAGAAAATCTTAGTTATGACTATGATAATTATTAGCACCTACTTTGGCCGCGAAATATGCTAGAAACGGTGATACTTTTACGCTGTATTCTCTTACCGCAATACACGCTTTTCATCTTCTAATTTTTAAAAGCTTAATAAATCCATTGTTTGATTATAAACAAATCCCTGGATTCCAGACCTTTCAGCTTTGTAATGCATGAGAAATGAAAGGGCCTATGTTGCCCAAACAAGCTGAAAGGAGAGTTGATAACCTTCTGGAACCAGCTCTCTTTGTCCTACAGCTGACTAGACCTTCCGACTACCCGTCCTTGAAGACGATGTAATATTCTACTGAGCGAACCTGTCACGTTTTTTTATAATCATTCCCCAAGTGCTGAACATTTAGATTGTTTCTTACTTTTCAAAGTATTTATGATGCTGGATAAACATTTTTGTTCAAAAGGCTTTTTTTCCCCCATATTTAAGATTATTTCCTGTGTTAGAGTCACTACAGGGAAATATTTAAGGGGAATGAAGAGTGTAAAGGGCTCTTGAATTTTATTCCCTAGGTGTTGTACTAATTTATAGCCTTACTGAGACTATTCCCATTTTATTGAACTCTTGCTAACATCAAATACTATCATTTTAATATTTAATATTTAGTATTTTAAAAAATACTTTTATTTATTTATTTATAAATGCTTATTTATTTTTGAGAGAGAGAGGGACACAGCATGAGTGGGGGAGGGGCAGAGAGGGAGACACAGAATCTGAAGTAGGCTCCAGGCTCTGAGCTGTCAGCACAGACCCTGATGCGGGGCTCAAACTCAAGAATTATGAGATCATGACGTGAGCTGAAGTCTCACACTTAACCGACTGAGCAACCCAGGTGCCCCCATTTCAAAAATAATTTAATTATTTTTAAAAGAAAATGACATTTTCTTTTAATAATATTTCTTAAATTACTAGTGAGTTTGAACATTTTCTTATATGCCTGCTAATTCATTTTGAATCTTCTGTTCATATTCTTAAAGCAATTGTGCCTCTTTGGGACCAAATATGATAAATATAAATATTGATTATCCAGATCCTAAAACATCATACTGTTAATTACTTGACTTTTATTGTTTTTTTTTTTTTTGCATTATTTTCCTACTTTGCCTCAACAAGCCCTTATGGCTTATTGGTCACAATTTTTAAAATTATGAAACAGTTCATGTATACAAAGGTATATGTTATACATGTGAAGGTATAAACATTAATTTTCAAATGAGATAATTAGGGGTGCCTGGGTGGCTCTTCGGTTAAGCATTGGAGTCTTCATTTTGACTCAGGTCATGATCTCACAGTTCAAGAGTTTGAGCCCCACCTGGGGTTCTCTGCTGTCAGCACAGAGCCTGCTTCAGATCCTCTGTCTCTCTCGCTCTCTGCCCCTCCCCCACTCTCGAAAAATAAACATTAAAAAAAATAAAATAAGATAATTAAAGTATTAAATAAAATGCTTGTAAAAACATTAGACTTTCACTTATTGCTATGATGGAACCAGAGTTCAGAGTTCCCATCCTACCTTAACCAATTAAAAACATGGGGGAAAATATATGGAAAAAAGCAAACCATTTTTCGGTCACTAGACAGCAGACAGTGTCTTGACAGTGACCCCTGAGAGAATGCAAATGAATGAGATGAGCCCTAAAATCACCCTCTTTATTACCTGGAGAGAAATTTCCAGGCCAAACCATAGGGAGAAGGAATCTAAGCACATCCTGAGCTGAGGAGACAGAACTGAGAATTTGGGGAGGCCAAGGCAGCTAGAATTTGTAGGGTGGAGGACTGTAGAGGACAGAGTTGCCTAGAGAGGGCGCTCTAGAACCTGCCATTAGTTCTTTGGATTTCTGCTGCATGCCATTCACGGCAGGACACTAAATGAAGCTGGAGGAAGTTGTTGGGGGGAGTTCTTTTTGTGATTCTTTTTTCTTTTTTTCAAGATCTGCTTTATTAGTTTTTAAATGTTTATTTTTGAGGAGGGGGAGGGGCAGAGAGAGAGGGAGACAAAGGATCTGAAGCAGTCCCTGTGCTAACAGCAGAGAACCCCAGGTGGGGCTTGAAATCATGATGACCAGAAATGATGAGCGGAAATCAGACGCTTAACTCACTGAGCCACCCAGGTGCCCTTCTTTTATTCTTGCAACTTCTTCCAAGTTTGAAATTGTTTCAAATTTCAAAATAGAAAGGTGTTTTAAGTGAAAGGATGTTAAATGGTATATCATGCTAACATTTACCAAGAGAAAGGGGGAGTGTCTGTATTAATATCACACAAAGTAGATTTCAGAGCAAAGACTTGCCAGAGATAAAGAGTATCTTTTTATAATAGCAGTGGAGTCAATTCAACAAGAGCACATAACAATCCCAAGCATTTATGCCCCATGGATATTTATTTCCAGTATCTTTATATTATAAATATGGTGACAAAATTCACATGTGCAATAAGAGGCAATATATTATAGGTGAATTTTGTGTCTCTCTTGAATCTCCATTCTCTGTGATATCAAGAGACAGAATACTCAGCTGTAGATATTTTCAGTCATTTCAGGTTTAAACTTGGCCATTTTGTATTTTCCTTCACTCTCTACCTCTACAGAGATGATTCAAGTTCCAGGGCTTGATGTGGTGGCGGCAGCTGGTCCTTCATCATGGGCTCACCCAGGTCACTCCTGAGGTGTGCCGTTTCCCATCTGGTCTTGTTATCACATCTGTCTTCCGGGCATGCATCCTTGACATCCATATCTTAAGATGGTCTCTGGTTGTTTGTCCATGCACTCTATACCCTCATTGTAACGACCATGGGCTATTAGAACTGGAGAAAAATTGGAAGGTTACCTCGGCTGTTTCTGTCTAAGCCTACTCTGTTGGTTCACGGGGTTCCAGTAGAAAGTGGGCATAAAATCTGTCCACTCTTGGACTCCAATAATGTATATGGAATTCTATTGTTGAGTGAGCATTAAAGAGGGAACAGGGTGCCAAGACCAAATTAAGAGGTGAGCAGCATCTTATTCTCTTATGGTCTCTTTAACTCTCTTCCTCTAGCCTGGGAATCCTTGTCTGGCCCTCCCAGGGAGCGATATAGTCCAGCTCTTTGTCTGCTCTCTTTCTAGTCAATTGTTTATGGCACAAATTTTAGATTCTTTCATAGTTTTGACACTTAAAAACTAAGTTTTTGAAACGAAAAACTCCTTTATGTCTCAAAATGTCCATTAAAAATTAGGTTTCCATTCTTTCCAAATACTTCAGGGGTAGATCATTGTTTAGTTTTCTTAGTCGCTTAAACAAATACGTGTTTATTTTCTTAATCAGAAGTTGAATGCAGGTCTCACTTGGCTAAAGTCAAGGTGTTGGTAGGGGTGTGTTTCTTCTGGAGGCTCTAGGGGACCATCTTGCCTTTGGCATCTCCTAGAGCAGCCCACATCCATTGGCATGTGGCCCCTTTCTCCCCCCAAAAGTTACCAGCACAGAGCTGAGTCCTGCTCATGCCGCCATCTCTCTGGTTCTCTCTTCTGCCTCCTTCTTCCATTTATCAGGATCTTGGTGATTACATCAGGTGCAGCACGATAGTGTCATCTCAAGATCAACTCATTGGCAAACGTAATTCCATTTGAAACTTCATTTCCCCTTTGTCATATAACCTAGTATGTTTATAGGTTCCAGGAACTAGGGCATGGACATCTAAAGGGGGGGGGACATTATTATGCTCACCACAGGCAGGCCTAGCTTCAGCCAATTAACACGATCCATTCCTCTGGCTACAGTCTTTGATGTATAGTTACAGGCACACAGCCTTATCATGGTATACAGTCATTGGTATAGCCATAGATGTATAGACTGATCCAGTCCAATTAGACTGAATGTCAACTCTAGCTAAGAATGCTGGGACAGGAGGACTCTCCCTCTTCTTCTAGACCTGGCCTGCCCAGTACAGTAGCCAGTAGCTACTTGGGCAATTGAGCACTTGAAATGCAAGCAGTGTGACTGAGATGTTCTGTTAAGTGTCGAATACACACGGACCATTGAAGCCTTAGTACAGAAGAGAACATATGTAAGATATGCTATCAATAATTTTTTTAAGTTTATTTATTCTGAAAGACAGAGAGACTGTGCACACACTCCCCTGCGCGAGCAGGGGAGGGGCAGAGAAAGAGGGAGTGAGAGAGAATCCAAGCAGGCTCTGCACTGACAGTGTGGAGCCTGAACCCACAAACTAGGAGATCATGACCTGAGCCAAAACCAAGAGCCAGCTGCTTCACCAGCTGAGCCACCCAGATGTCCCTGTCAGCAATCATTTTTAAATGATTTCATGTTGAGATAATATTTTGTAGATATTAGGTTAAACAGAATATATTATTGGAATTAATTTCACTCTTTCCTTCTTGTTTTTTTAAACATGACTACCAGAAACTTAAATCACACACTGTGGCTTGTGTTATATTTCTACTGGGAAAGGCTGTACTAGATGGTGTTGAGAATAGAAGTGAAGGCTGGGACTACCATAGCAATTTTCGTCTGTATGTGGGAAGTCAGCTTTGGATGAAGCTGCAAGTGAAGCAGGCAGAGCCGAGAGAGAAAGAAATTGGCTACTTGTTAACATCACTGGGCCACTGGTTCAACCAACCGCGAGCCATCCAACCATAATCTTTCCTCTCTAACGTCCCCACAGACTTTCTATCCCCTCCTCCTCAGCCCTACAAGTCAACACTCGCCCTTCCACTCAGAGACTGCCTGTGTTAATGTTTATTCTTCCCAACTGAAGCCAACATTCTATTCCGGAATGTGTAACTCAAATTGAGTTGAAGTCAAAAAGTACAACAATCATTACATCATCCTGTGAGCAGCGTCCAGGATGTGTTTGCTCGCAAGACAGAGCAGCGGGGAGGGGTGACTTCCCACTTCCTTCTTCTGGCACCTTCTTGATTTCACAGTCCCTCCGCTCATCTTCAAGACTTTGGAGGATTTGACCCCTCTCCTCAAACGGCCATTGCCAACTCATTCTCACAGCATATAGCTGCCAGCTCCTTGAAGATGAAGCCCTGTGGCTTCCCTTGTCGTTTTGCACTTCCTGGCCTTTTTGACCCCTTCAGCTTTGGTCTGTTCTGCGACTTCCACTGTGTAGGATTCTTTTCAATGCTGTAGGACTGAGCAAGTTCATGGTCAGCACCAGCAGCTCAAGTTGTTCTGTAAGCCTCCTGTTATTGCTGTCTCCTTCCGTTCCAATGGCCTTAAAGCTGTGTCTGTCTGCCCCTAAGCAAACTCTAGGATGCCTTAGAAAACTGTAGACAAGGGGCGCCTGGGTGGCTCAGTCGGTTGAGCGTCCGACTTCAGCTCAGGTCATGATCTCGAGGTCCGTGAGTTCAAGCCCCGCGTCGGGCTCTGGGCTGATGATGGCCCAGAGCCTGGAGCCTGCTTCCGATTCTGTGTCTCCCTCTCTCTCTGACCCTCCCCCGTTCATGCTCTGTCTCTCTCTGTCTCAAAAATAAATAAACGTTAAAAAAAAAAATTAAAAAAAAAAAAAAAAAAAGAAAACTGTAGACAAGTTTTCAAAATTAGAATAAAGCTTTGCCAATAACAATACAGAAGAAATCCCATAGGCGTAAGGTGAGAATGTCACAATAACAAAAACAGCATGAGGCTCAAAGCAAAAGCCCACCGGAGCAGCCATGTGCTCTTGCTTCAAAAGTCGTCCAAGCCTGGCAAGCTTTGTGCCCCCAAACATAACGCAAAATTTTCTGTGTCTCTAATGTTGTATTGTGCACCAGACTAACATTGACCCAGTTTACCTTTATTTCTAGGGAGGCTTTTGTTATGGGGGTGAGGGCAGGGAGGAATCACAGATCTGAGATACAGATATTCTAGGATATTTTCTATGTAATTGCATGCTATTTTTTGCCAAAAAAAAATTAAACAGCTTTTTAACAATTCAGAGGTTATTTCATTTATGAATAGAAGTAAGATTAAAATTATTCAAAGACCTTATAAAGACTCTATGACTAAAACAGGCTATATTAGAAGTTAGAAGTGGGATTTTGCCATTGTTTGATTGCATTATGGCCAGGGGCACAGGACTTCCTCAAGCCTGTGGCTCACACCTCCAAGGGGCTGATCTGCTGGGAAGAAAAGTCGAATGGGAAACAAAGCATGACTTGGTAATCGTTGGCCAAGTCCTCCATACTCCCAAATTGGGTCGCGTTGGTGAACGTGGGTTGGAGAATGTGGCTGAGGCCAGGATGACACAGTGGGACTTTCTTTTCTCTGCCCTCTTGCCCCTAAGATGGCCTCAACAGAGCTGCCTTAAGCTAACAGACCCACCCCAGTGCAGGGAGAGAGGAGCAAGGACAGAGAGACTTGGCCAGACTTGACCACTCAGGGAAACTGAAATTGGCCCTTTCTTCTGCTTATTATCTCAGCAGGCAGGAGGCAGAAAGGGCCTAGCACTGCCTGGAAGAGGAAGCTGCTTCAGAGAGTGCTTACCACAGGGTAGCAGAAAGTGTGAGGGGGAGTGCCATGGTGCCATAAATGACAACTTTTAAAATGCCTCATGATGAATCATCAAATTTACCCTCCCTCTGCATAAAGCAGAGCTGGGGAGGGGCACAGAGAGGGGCCAAAAGGTGAGCTGGGGGGAGTCTGCTCTCTGAAAGTCAATACTTAGCATGGAACCTCATACCTAGGAGTAAACTAGCAGCTATTTGCTACTTGTTTGTGGAATGAGCATCTTTGTTCTTATTTATTATGGAGTTATCAACTTGTATCTTCATGCAATGCTTAATTGAGCGTTTGTAATTAAAAATACTTTTTTGTGTGTTTTATTTATTTTTGAGTGAGTGCATGAGCAGGGGTGGGGCAAAGAGAGAGGGAGGGACAGAGGATCTGAAGTGGGTTCTGTGCTGACAGCAGTGAGCCCAATACAGGGCTTGAATTCCCGAACTGTGAGATCATGGCCTGAGCTGAAGTCAGGCACTCAACTGACTAAGCCACCCAGGAGCGCCTGTAATTCTTTTTAGAGAATTTTTTTGTTTTTTTAATTTTTAGAGACAGAGTGCACGAGGGGGCAGAAAGGAGAGAGAAAGAGAATCTTAAGCAGGCTCCATATGGAGCTCGATGCAGGGCTAATCCCACAACCCTGGGATCATGACCCGAGCCAAAATCAAGAGTTGGACGCTCAACTCACTGAGCCACCCAGGTGCCCCAAGCATTTGTAATTTTTAAGCTATAATATCTAGCTCTTCCCTTCAAAGAGGTTGTAATCTAATTGAGACGACACATAAACACAAAAAATTTTATTTGTAAAGATTGACTTAAATGCTGAAGAGAATAATATAAGACATAAAGCAGCCAACGGCTGCTCTCCGGTAAGTTTTAAAGACAATACTTACTGAAGCCTTTCCAAAGAAGGATGACCACTGAGTGAGGCTGACCAGGGAGAGGCTGGGGGAAATGAGATTTCAGCTGAACCTTATAAGACAGTAGTTACAAGTTAGAAAGGAGAAGGGAAGTTGGGAGAATGTTCCAGGAAAGTATAGGGAGGACCAAGGTTGATTCCAGAGACGGTGAGTAAAATCATTTGACCAGAGCAGAGAGTTCTTCAGAAGAACTGTGGAAGGTTGGATTGACAGGTTATGTTGGCATCACATTTTGAAGGAGTTTACATGCCAGGCTAAGGGATTTGGACTTTATTTTTAGGCAATCAGAAGCCATTCAAGGCTTCTAAGCAGAGTTACAACAAGATCAAAGGGGAGTTAAAACCAAGTCTTTGGAAAATAAGGCTTAAAAGTAATGATATAGTAGTGTTAGGATCGTGGGTATGTTTTTCTTCTCTATTAACATTCTGCAATGATTTAGTTTTTATCATTCAAAATTATAATCAAGTCTTTTCTTGCTAAAAAGTAGAAGTGATTTTCTTCTTGGTCTCTCTATGCTGTGTTTCCTCTTTGAGAGCCTTCTTGGTTTTAAGCATTTGTTTTCAATTTGCAATAAGTTGAGGTGTCAGACTAACTTGCTGTCCCTCTTGTGATTCCTGACCAATAGAGTGTGGACATCCCCTTACCATAGGCATAAGATCTCCACTGCACTTAGCTAGAGAGTCCCTTGCCATGGGAGATCATGAGTTGCTCCTACAAACACCTAATTAGAAAACTTTGTTTCTCTTCTTCCATAATCTCATCAGCAGAAAGGAGTAGATATTTCTAAGTCAGTTCATTTCCCCACCAAATACACAGAGAGGACTCACTGGCTTTTTACTGGACTCCTGTCCCGGCATGTAGTACAAGGGTCCCTTCTAAGAAGTTATGCTGGGGGGCATCTGGGTGGCTCAGTTGGTTGAGCATCAGACTCTTGATTTCAGCTCAAGTCATGATCTCAGGGTCGTGGGACCCAGCCCTGTGCTGGGTGAGGAGCCTGCTTAAGATTCTCTCTCCCTCTCTCTCTCTCTGTCCCTTTCCCACTCGTGTGCGCTCTCTCTCTCTCTCTCTCTCTCTCAATAAATACATAAATAAATAAATAACCAGATAAATAAAAATCAGATGCTATGCTGGGAAGGTATCCATGCTGCCAACCACAGAGCTGACGGTGTGGTCGTGTGGTGGCTTTGCGACGTCAGCCTGGCTGAGCTGCCCTACGTACCCACTACTCTCCTTCCCGTATGTTTCTAGCTGGGGTTGGCCACAAAAGGGATCTGCGCAAGAACTGGAAGATGGGAGTGGAGCAGTAGCCATGTCTACTCTCGGAAGGTCCAGGCAAGCCAGTCCCTCTCACGGCACACGCCGGTTTTTGTGGATCCAGTGGCTCCACTGTAGGGAGGGAAGCAGACTGGCAAATGCCGCAGCTCCCGTGGGCTCTCTTTCTCAGCTCTTCCACATCCTAGACCTAGGCCAGGTCCCAGTGTGGCACCATTGCCAGAGCACCGGCCTCTCCTACAGGCCCTCCATGGTGATGGAGTCAGGGGCTTGGAGCCGGGGTTCCGGTGAGAGGCAGATATGCTTTCAACTGCCCCTCCTGTCTGCCATTTTGCACTCGTCTTTCCTTCCCACCGCTCTGCCTAGCACGTGGCCCCAGGCACAGGAGGAACAGCTGGACTGAGAATGTTTCACCCGCTCTCTCAGTTGAGTTAAATCTCTACAATAAATCCCTTATTTGATGTCACTCCTAGTGGTTCTGCTTCTCGAGTTAGTGCTACCTCGTACATGAGGTTTTCCCCCAAACCAGTCATGATACCCCTAGATTATATGGAGACACTTAGTACGGTAAAAAGAGCACAAGTTGGGAAGTCAGATAAGTGTCACAATTTCATCTTTTCAACCAACTTGCTGTGTGACTTTAGTAATGTCACTTAACCCTCCAAATCTTGGTCTCATCGCTGTTTTTTTTTCCTATTTTTTTTTAATGTTTATTTATTTTTGAGAGAGTGAGAGAGACAGACTGTGAGCAGGGGAGGGGCAGAGAGAGGGAGACACAGAATCCAAAGCAGGCTCCAGGCTCTGCGCTCTCAGAACAGAGGCCAACGCAGGGCTTGAACTCACAACCTGAGCCGAAGTTGGGTCGGAAGTTAACCGAAGTTAACGGAAGTTAACAGGTGGCCCCTCATCACTGGTTTCAAGGGGGTTTTGACTAGGTGGTCTCTAAAGAGGTTCCCAAGTTTAAACATACAAGTGAACATATGATATCAAAGTTTATTTTTAAGAGTTTCTGAACTCTTTAAAAGCAGTTGTGAAAATTACACTGTAACAGAACTATTACTGACTGGTTAATTCCAAATTTTATGACGATTCTTCTGCTACTCAGTTATGGTAAACACTTTCTGGGGCACATGCAAAATTCACAATTCCTCGTTCTTTGGGAACTGCCCCTGGTGCATTAGGGTAGGTCCCAGGCAGCCATGTTACTATTATATGGCCGCCTCCTCCCCTTGGCTGTTACTAACTAGACCAGAGGTGGACACCTGGCCCAAGGTGGACCTCAGGTTCTCCCTCCTGGAATTGAGAATTGGGACCAGAAAACTGCTGGTCAGCCTCTGTTGGTGCCCCAACCCCCAGAAACACTGGGGTGGCCATGTTCCCATGTTCCTCCACAAGGTCCAGAGAGGCAAGAAAAATGTGTCTGAGTTGAGAAAGACAGTGAGGCATGTGCCCACAGAGAAGCAAAGAAAAGAGGTATAGAGAAAGAGTCCTATTGGTTTCTGGTCCTAGCCTGGCTGCATTCCTGCCCTTGGTTCCTTGAGACAACTTGTGGTTTTATTTTTTCCTCCTTTCTGTTTATGCTGGCTCAGGTTCATCTTTATTACCTGTCCTCAAAGAACTTTAACTGATAAGCCAGTAAGAATATCTGGGGTGTTTTTTTTTATAGAAATTAGTTTAAAACTGCTTATTGATTCTTATTATGCTTCTTCATTCAAAGTAGAAACTTTGGTTTTGAAAAATTACACAGCCCTGTTAGAAAATGGACATTTTTGAACCGCTAATGATATTTATCTGATAGCAACGGTAAAAACTACTTCCTTAGCATCAGCCTCTTGCTCTGTGGCAAACAGTCATTAACCCTCCAACTGAACATTCTCCTACAAACACATAATGAATCATTAACGGTCTCATATTGGAGCACTGGGCTTGGCACATAAAAGTAGGGTTCAGGTCCCAGTACTGCCATTCACTACCTGTGTGCTCTTGGGTAAGGGCGTAAGGTCTCTGGCCCTCAAATATTCCATCTACTGCATAGAAACAATCCCTTCTTTACAATGTTGCCGCGTCATTTAAATGAACTGCTACATGCCAAAACACTATAAATCATAAAGCTCTTTACTAATGTGAATTTGGAATACTGAATATTTGAACAACTGTGTTGACATATAGTAGAAAATACAAGCAAGAGAAGGAAGACAAAGGAAATACTGTCAGACAATGGGCTTTCAAGTGGAGTGCCAAAACCTCAATGGAAAATTCCCTTCTCCACCCAGTTTAACTAAAATAAGAGTGACTGTAATAACAGAAATGAACTCCTTCTTCATGTTTACACTAAGGTAGAGAAGTAATGTTGTTCTTTCCTACAATCCAATCATGCAAACATGGGTATAAACAGAAATTCTAGCATACAGACTCAAAGACATGTTTCTAGAGTTTTAGCTCAATGAGATGTGACACATCATCTGTATATACAAACACTTCTATGAAGGTACATAACACCCTATATATGGTATACACATATTTACATGGATGGCGAAGATTCCAGAGTGAGAGGCTAACTGGGATAACCACTGGGAACCCAGACATGTTCAGGCACGCCTGAAGGGCCTGGATGTGAGACCACCCAGGATCTATTTACGTAAGGACCTGAGATGAGGTACACAAGGGACAATGATGGGACATGCTGGACACAGAGTAGACCCCCAAGAATAGGATCACCTGCCTTTGGGAAACAGAAATCTGCGAAGCCCTCCTTGCCCCAGACCAATGTGTCCATAGAGGAAGAGGGGCTATAGGTGCAAGCCTGTTGGCCCTAGAACTGCAGTTTAGGGTGGCAGGGACAGCCAGTTCCCTACAGTGTGCTGCACTGGTGTCACCCAGATGTCCTCAGTATCCCTCTCTTGTGACCAAGAACTAAGAAGACAGCTAGAACCATAGAGTCTGTGTGGGCCAAGTAAGAGTGTAAGAAAATACCGGTGAAGTCATTTCCTCCTCACTTCAATATGGTGCCTGTTTATTAAAAGCCAATAAGGTAGGGGCGCCTGGCTGGCTCAGTCGGAAGAGTCATGTGACTTTTGATCTTGGGGTTGTGAGTTCGAGCCCCACGTTGGGTGTAGAGATTGCATAAATAAATAAAACTTGAAAAAATAAATAAATACGATACAATAGAAGCCAATAAGGCCTATGGAAACAAGAGATGATGAGGGGCGGCACCTGCCCATTGTTCTCTGGCTCGCCGACCCCACCAGCTCACGTCCACCTATCTCCCTCCACTCTGCATCTGGCCATGCCCATGGCAACCTCCTCCCCACCCAAGGGTGAGGCTGCTGGTACTAACAAACCCCTCTGACTCAATTCAAACGCAGAGGTTTGCATTCACTGTGCCATAGCAAGCTGGCGTACCGTGACTCCTCACCATGGTGATGTGGTCTTAACAGGGCAGACAGCGTGATCCTTTAATGCATAAATCATGTCACTTCTCTGCTCAAAACTCTCTAACGGCCTCTTGTCACACTCAGAGGAGAGTCCCTCCTGTCCTCATCTCCATTGACTTCTACTTTCAGAGGGGATCCAGGTTTTGTGGGGCCTGAAGCTTATACAGTTTGGAGGGCTTTTTAAGAGATATCATACAAAATTATGTCTGGGCATGAATATTTATTTACAATGAGAAAACCAATCACAACAGATTAAAAATATTCCCAACTCAGGGCTCCTGGGTGGTGCAGTCAGTTAAGCAACTCACTCTTGATCTCGGCTCAGATCACGATCTTGCGGTTCATGGCATTGAGCCCTGCATCAGGCTCTGTACTGACAGTGTAGAGATGATCTCTCTCTCTACACTGCTGCTCTGCTGCTCCCCGACTCGTGCTTGCTCTCTCTCTCTCTCTTTCAAAATAAATAATTTTTAAAAATCTTCCCAGCTCAATTTTCCCTTACCTAGATCTCTAAAAAGCTGAATGTCAAGTGTCCAACACTATCCAGCTTGGGGGGGAAGTGTGATGGAGGGGAAACAGAGGAAGACAGAGTCAGCAGTCATAATTAAGTGCAGTTTAAATACCTTATTTTTGTAAATTTTACAAAATGTGTGACCATGTGAACGCACCGCTAGGCTTCTCTCAGGGCTTGGAGGGGACCCAGGCAAGTGAGGAGCCCTGCCTGGGCCCTTTGCTGCTCTAGCCATGTTGGCCTCCTTTGTGTGAAATCAGCAAGTCGTTCCCTTTTCAAGCCTTTGCCCTTGCTGTTGGCTCAGCCTGAGATATCTGAATGCTTTCCTTGCTCATCTACATCAGGTCTCTGCTCAAATGCCATGTGTCAGAGGGTCCTTTGCAGACATTCTATATGAAAAATAACCCCCAATCCATTTCCATCCCTCTTGCCCTGCTTTATTCCTCTCCCTGCACACATTAGCTCCAGATATGCTATCTAGTCCTCTGCTGGCTGTCTCCCCCTACTAGAATGTGAGAGCAGGGACTGTTTGCTTCACTGCTTTATCCCCAGCACCCACCACAGTGCCTCGATAATGGTAAAGGATCGGTAAATCCTTGTTGAATCGATAAATATATATATATTTTAAGATTTTATTTTTTTTAAGTAATGTCTACACCCAATGTGGGGCTCAAACTCACAACCCTGAGATCAAGAGTCACATGCTCTACCCACTGAGCCAGCCAGGCGCCCCTGAATCAGTAAATATTTTGATAATTACAAGTATTACATTGCAAGTACTTGTTGACAGGCCTCTATTAGCCAGTATGATTCTTGAGAGCAAGGGACTTACCATCCCTGCATTTATTTATTCAACAAAGGTTTCTGAGCACTCTTTGTGTATTATCAGTCTCCTAGAGCTGCCATAACAAAATATCACAGACAAGGTGGCTTAAACAACAGAAATTTATTTTCTCACATTTCTGGAGTCTGGAATTCCAAGATCAAGGTGCTGTGAGGCTGGGTTTCTGTTGAAACCTCTCCTTCCAGTTTGCAAATGGTGCCTTTTCACTGTGTGCTCACGTAGCCTTTCCTCTGTGTGCACCCATGTAAGAGATCTCTGTCTCTTGCTGTGTCTCCTCTTCTTACAAGGATACCAGTCCCATCAGATCAGGGCCCCATCCTCATGACTTCGTTTATGACTCACCCTTAATTACCTTCCTAGAGATCCTGTCTCCAAATACAGTCACTTTGGGGGTTAGGGCTTCAACATGAATTTTGGAGGCACACAATTTACCCTGTAACACCATGTCAGGTGCTGGGGATGCAGTATGACCAAACCAGTCCTGACTCCAACCCCCATGGAATCTGTGGCACATACTCCAAAGAGTAGAACCTGATAAAAATGCTCAAGATGGGGATATGCTGAAGAGAGAGTCAGAAAGGACTCCAGGAAGCAGGAGACACCCATAACAGCAGCAATAATATTAGCAACATTGATTTCATACTTCTATGCGCCAAGGACCATTGCAAATAAGAAACAACAGGTAGATACTATCATCCTCACTTTACAGCTGAGTTAGAGAGGATGTATCCCTTGCCAAGTTCGTACAACCAGTACATGGCAGAGATGGGATTCAAACTCAGGCAGTCTGCTCCCACAGCCACTGTGCGATAGAAGGTTTGAGAACTGCCCCATTCCCCTCACCTTACAGACGAAGACCACATGACAGTAACAGCTATGTGGCAAGCTGATGTCAGGATTAGTGACAATGTCTGTAAAATTACAGATTATTACACTGATGACTCCCAGTGAGTCAGGATCCCTGGTAATCATGGTATTCATGCCTTTGGGTAGTCTCCTCCCACATTGGCTCTGGGCTTGGCCTTCTGACTTGCTTGGCCGATGAGACACAATTGTGACACAAGCAGAGGCTTGATAAACACATTGGGGCTTACCCTATTGGAATCCCGATGCCATGTAAAGAAGTTTATCCTAGGGAAAAAGAGAGGTTGCAGTCTTCTAGGTATCCCTGCCAGGTGGGGCTATCTTAGACCTTCCAGCTCTAGCCAACCCACCAGCTAAATGCAGCTTCCTTTTTTTGTTTTTAAACCAAATCTTTATTTATTTTTAAAGTAAGTTCTATGCCCAATGTGGGGATTAAATTCACAACCTCAAGATCAAGAATCGTATGTCTACTGACTGAGCCAGTCAAGCGCCCCTAAATGCAGCTTCTTGAGTTAGCCCGAGCAAGACCAGCAGTAGAACCATCCAGCCAAACCACAAAATCATGAGAAATAATAAATGGTTTTGTTTTAAGCCACTAAGTTTTGGGATAGCTTGTTAAGCAGTGATACATATGGATACATTAATTCCTATTACTATGATCTGTTTTTACTAAGAATACTTCTGATACCAAATGTGTGGGCTTTCCCCCCCACATCAACCAGTTCTTTAACTCTCTAGACACCAACTGAGTTCTCTAAAATTTAATTCAGTTCTGACACCAACTACCCAGAATTAGTACAGACCCCATAGGTTAAGGGCTCAGTCCCACAAGACTGCTCCAACTTCAGAGGCCAATTGTAAATCCAGACCTCCCATGATTGACTGATCAGCTGCAAAGTTGGTGGTTTGTGGGGGATAGTTCCCACAACCTTGTTCTCAGTCTTAATAATTTGCTAAATGGCTCACAGGACTGAGGAAAAATGGTTTATTACTATTACCAGTTTATTATAAAGGATACAACTCAGAAATAGCCAATGGAAGAAATTCACTGGGAATGGAGTTGGAGGGCAGTTGGAGGGCAGCATCCATGCTGTCTCTAGTAAGGCCACCCTCCCAGCACCTTGTTGTGCTCACCAACCCAGAACTCCCCTAGCCTTGTAATTTAGGGGTTTTATGGAGGTTCTATCACATAGGCATGATTGATTAAGTCATGGCGATTAACTCAGTCTCCCCAGAAGTCAGAACTTTCAGCCCCAAACCCTGTAATCACATGGTTGGTCCCTCTGGCAACCACCCCCAGCCTAAAGTTATCTAGGGCCAAGAGTCACCTCATCAGCATAAACCCAGGCATGGTCAAAAGAGGCTTATTATGAAAAAGAAAGATGTTTCTCTTACTTCTATCACTCAGGAAATTCCAAGGGTTTTTGAAACTCTTGTGCCAGGAACCAGGAACAAAGATCAAATATATATATATTTCTCATTATATCACAATGTCACACTCCTCTTTTAAAAATACTTATGTGTGCCTCTGAGGTAAGCATTATGCTAGGCTTTAGGGATACTATGGTGAACAAGACCAAAATGGGCTGTTCTTTCACATTTTAATGGAGAAGACAAATTAAAACAACAACAACAACAACAACAACAACAACAATTAAAATCACTGTACATTGTTCTGTGTAATATGATGAACAAAATTTAGGAGGTAAGGTAGAGAATAACAGCAAATGAGATCTGCATTTGATAAGGTGACCAGTGAAAATCTCCCTGAGATTAAATTTAAGTGGAAACTTAAAAAATGAGAAGAAAGAGGGGCCTGGGTGGCTCAGTCGGTTAAGTGTCCGACTTCAGCTCAGGTCATGATCTTGAAGTTCGTGAGTTCCAGCCCCGCATCAGGCTCTGTGCTGACAGCTCAGAGCCTGGAGCCTGCTTTGGATTCTGTGTCTCCCTCTCTCTCTGCTCCTCCCCCACTCACACTCTGTCTCTCTCTCTCTCTCTCAAAAAAAAACCATAAAAGATTTTTTTTTAAATGAGAAGAAAGTAGCCATGTAGAGTTATATAACAGACCCTCAATAAGTGATAGTTATTTATTAATAGACATATAAAATTATCAATGGATATTTATTAATTATTTATGCAATTGGTACATAGTAAAAGCTCAATATATATTAGTTCTCTGCCCTTCCCCTTCCTCTGTGTCACCATTATTATCACTCAGGGTCCAGTCAAGAAAACAGAAATCACATGAGGTATATCAACAGTGAGGATTTAATATAGAGAATTTGTTATAGGTGTTGGAAGACTGAATGAGCAAGAAGGAATACTGAGGTCATCTAGAGGGTTTCAGGAAGCAACTAACACTTCCTAGTGCTAAAATAACTAAAGGGAAGGGGTTGGGAGATACCAGAACCCAGATGTGTAGAGGAGTGGCTCATGGAGAGAGAGCGTCACTCAGGTGCTATTGATATCTCTGAGGGGGCTTGAAGAGCTTGGTTCTCAAGGAGCACCCAGTTAGATAGAGGCTGGAGCCAACAGCTGTTCCTGAAGCCAGTGCTGTTGTTGGGGGGTGTTGACTGGAAGTCAAGTTATCAAGTTATCACAAGAAGGAAGACCCTTTCCCTACTTCTACAACCTCCAAGTCTCCCCCTAAGTGCCCACTATTGGCAGGGCCAAGCAGGAAGCCAGGAAGCAAGACATACTATTAAAGGGACATTGCAGAGTCCAGACCCAGGATGATAGAGAAGAGTATTCAAGGGTGGATTTGGAGCTGAGAAACAACAGGCGAAGGACTAAGGTTGTCCAAGTTGGTCCTACCTTCCTCGTGTGTTTTTTCCAGCATGTGATCCAGTATAGCATTTGTCCCGATTATCTGTTATTATTTTTTAAGAGAGGATTTTTATTTTTGAAAGTAGTTTCTGAATATAACTGTTATTTATGTGTATCAATAAAACTGTGACTAGGTTTGTATATGTAATATAATCCCTAGAGCAACCACTAAAAAGCTAATTAAGAGATACACTAAAAAACACAATAATAAATAGGTGGAATTCTTAAAAATGTTCAAGGAAAGGAAGATACAAAATTAAAATGGAAACATGAACAAATATTGTTAAAATGTCTATACTACTCAAAGCAATCTACACATTAATGCAATCCCTATCAAAATACCAGCAGCAATCCTAAAATTTGTACGGAACTACAATAAACTCCAAATAGCCAAAGCAATCTTGAAAAAGAAAAACAAAACTGGAGGTATCACAATTGCAGATTTCAAGTTATATTTCAAATCTGCAGTAATCAAAACAGTATGGTGCTGATACAAAAACAGATAAATAGACCAATGGAACAGAAGAGAGAGCCCAGAAATAAACCCATGATTATATGATCAATTAATCTTTGAGAAATAAGGCAAGAATATACAATTGGAAAAAGACCGTCTCTTCAACAAATGATGCTGGGACAACTGGACAGTTGCATGTAAAAGAATGAAATTGGACCACTTTCTTACACCATACACAAAAATAAAATGGATTAAAGACCTAATGTGAGACCTGAAACCATAAAAATCCTAGAAGAGAGAACAGGCAGTAATTTCTCTGACATCAGCCCTAGCAATATTTCTAGATACATCTCCTGAGGCAAGAGAAACAAAAGCAAAAATAAACTATTGGGACTATATCAAAATAAAAGTCTTCTGCATAGCAAAGGAAACAATCAACAAAACTAAAAGACAACCTACTGAACGGGAAAAGATATTTACAAATGACATATCTGATAAAGGGTTAGTATCCAAAATATATAAGAATTTATACAACTCAACACCAAAAGAACAAATACTCCAATTAAAAATGGGTAGAAGATATGAACAGACATTTCTCCAAAGAAGACATACAGATGCCCAACAGACACATGAAAAGATGCTCAACATCACTCATCATCCGGGAAATGCAAATCAAAACTACAGTGAGATATCACCTCATACCTGTCAGAATAGCTAAAACCAACAAGAAATAACAAGTGTTGGCAAGGATGTGGAGAAAAAGGAATTTTCATACACTGTTGGTGGGAATGCCAACTGATGCAGCGATTGTGGAAAACAGTTTGAAGGTTCTTCAAAAAGTTAAAAATAGGATGGCCATATGACAATAATTCCACTACTGAGTATTTACCCAAAGAATACAAAAACACTAAATTCAAAAAGACATGTGCACCCCTACATTTACTACAAAATTATTTACAACAGCCAATTTATGGAAGCAGCCTAAGTATCCATGACAACATGGGTGGATCTAGAGATATAATGCTAAATGAAATAAGTCTGTTGGAGAAAGACAAGTACTATGTGAGTTCACTCATATGTGGAATTTAAGAAGCAAAACAAACAAACAAAGGAAAAAAGAGACAAACCAAAAATCAGACTCTTAGCTATAGAGAGCAAACAGATGGTTACCAGAGGGGAGGTAGGTGGGGGGATGGGTGAAAGAGGTGATGGGGACTAAGAGTACACTCACCATGATGAGCATGGAGTAATGTGTAGGGTTGTTGAATCACTATATTGTACACCTGAGACTAACACGACACTGTATGTTAACTATACTGGAATTTAAATTAAAAAGAGTATGGCGAATAAAGAAGCCAGTCACAAAATCATATATTGTATGATTCCATTTTTATGAAATGTCCAGAACAGGTAAATCTACTGAAACCAAAGAAGAGTATTGCTCTTCGGGGACTCGGGGGAGAAAGGAGACTGGAGAGTGACCGCCAGTGAGTATGAGATTTCTTCTTGGAGTAATGACAATGATCTGAAATTCAACAGTGATGATACGTGAATTTTATGGTATATAAATTACAACTCAATAAAGCTGTTTTTTTTTTAAAAGAAAGCAGGAGTAGCTATGTTAATATTGGATAAGGAAGACTTCAGAGAAAAATAATAACCAGAGACAGAGAAGAACAGAAAGAAGAAAGAAAGAAAAGAATAGAAAAAGGAGGAAGAAGAAAGAAAGAAACAAAGAAACAAAGAAAAAAATTGTAAAAACTTCTAAATGCAATTGTTTTTTATATGTACTGATGTGGTAAAACTAATTTACCATTAAAAAATAATTATTTAAAATAGTTTTAAGGTTTTTTTGGTCTTCTACATTCTCAAAATTATTTGGGTTAGTTTCATTAATTTTCTTTATTGTTTGTTCTTTATTACTCTTATTTATGTTCTAATCTTCTAATCTTTATTGTTTCCTTCCATCTTCCTTTGTGTGTAATTTGCTCTGGGTTTTGTTTTGTTTTTTGTATTTCTTAAGGTGGAAGTTTAGGTTATTGGTTTTAGCTCTTTCTCTATTTTTTTTAATTTAAAAAAATTTTTTTAATGTTTATTCATTTTTTGAGAGAGAGACAGAGCATGAGGAGAGGCACAGAGAGAGGGAGACACAGAATCCGAAGCAGGCTCCAGGCTCTGAGCTGTCAGCACAGAGCCCGACGCTGGTCTCGAGCTCACAAGCTGTGACATCATGACCTGAGCCGAAGTCAGATGCTTAACCAACTGAGCCAAGCAGGTGCCCCATCTTTTCTCTTTAAAAAAAGAAAAATTTTTTTAACGTTTATTTATTTTTTTGAGAGAAAAAGAGACAGTGTGAGCCGGGAAGGGGCAGAGAGAGAGAGGGAGACACAGAATCCAAAGCAGGCTCCAGGCTCCGAGCTGTCAGCACAGAGCCTGTCACAGGGCTTGAACTCATGAACTGTGAGATCATGACCTGAGCCGAAGTTGGACGCCCAACTGACTGAGCCACCCAGGCGCCCCTCTCTTTTTTAATATAGGCACTTACAGATTTTCCTCTAAACACTGGTTCAGCTTCATCCTATAAGTTTTGGTATGTCGCATCTTTGTTTTCATTCATCTCAAAGTATTTTTTAACTTTTGATTCCTTCTTTGATCCATTGGTTATTTAGGAGTGTGTTGTTTAATTTCTATGTATTTTTGCATGTTCCAAATTTCTTTCTGTTATTAATTTCTAATTTCATTCCATTTAATCAGAGAACACAAAGGTATATGGGTACCTTTACTGGTATTGTTTCTATCTTGTGCAGATTGGAGTTACTGTCTAGTGTCCTTTCATTTCAACTTGAAGAGCCTTCTTGAGCATCTCTCTTTCCCTCTTTTTTCTTTAAGTCTACTTATTTATTTAGAGAGAGAGAGAGAGCATGAGCGGGGGCGGGCCAGAGAGAGGGAGTGAGAGAATCCCAATTCAGGGCTTGAACCCACAATGCATGAGATTATGATCTGAACCGAAACTAAGAGTTGGATGCCTAACCGACAGAGCCACCCAGGCACCCCTCCCTCTTTTTTTTTTTTTTAAAGATTTTATTTATAAGTAATCTCTACACCCAATGTGGAGCTCAAACCCACCACCCCAAGGTCAAGAATTGCATGCCTCACCCACTGAGCCAACCAGGTACCCCAAGCATCTCTCTTAAGGCAGGTTTGCTAACAATGAATTCTTTTATTCACTTTTTTAAAAATTCTGAATGTCTTAATTTCCCCTTCCTTTTTAAAGGATAGCTGTGCTGAATATAGAATTCTTTGTTGACAGTCTTTTTTCCCCCAAGTACTTTGAATATGTCACTCCACTGTCTTCTGGTCTCCATGGTTTCTGATAAGAAATCATCTATTAATCTTTTTTTTTATTTAAAAAAAAATTTTTTTTAATGTTTATTCATTTTAGAGACAGAGAGAGACAGAGCATGAATGGGGGAAGGTCAGAGAGAGAGGGAGACACAGAATCTGAAACAGGCTCCAGGCTCTGAGCTGTCAGCACAGAGCCCAATGCGGGGCTCGAACTCATGGACCACGAGATCATGACCTGAGCCGATGGTCGCCCAACCGACTGAGCCACCCAGGTGCCCCAAAATCATCTATTAATCTTAGTGAGGATTCCTTTTATGTGATAAGCCAGTTCTCTGGTGCTACTTTCAAGATTCTTTCTTTGATTTTAGCTTTCGATAGTTCAATTATTATATGTCTAGGTGGTGATCTCTTTGTGTTTATATCACTTGGGGATTGGTAACGTTCTTGAATTTATAGATTAATGTTTTCCATCAAATTTGGCAAAATTTTTGGTCATTACTTTAAATATTCTTTATGCCTCTTTCTGTCTCTCACCTTGCACCTTGGGATTTCCACTATGTGTATGTTGGTTAAAAAAAATTTTTTTTAATGTTTATTTATTTTTGATAATTAGAGAGAGACAGAAAACAAGCAGAAGTGCAGAGAGAGAGGGAGACACAGACTTCGAAGCAGGTTCCAGGCTCTGAGCTGTCAGCACATAGCCCAATGTGGGGCTCAAACTCACAGACCAGGAGATCATGACCTGAGCCAAAGTCGGCCCCTTAACTGACTGAGCCAACCAGGCGCCCCTATGTTAGTTTACTTGGTGGTAGCCCACAGGTTTGTGAGGCTCTGTCCATTTTTCTTTTCTTTTCTTTTTTTTTCTTTCTATTCCTCGGATTGGATGATCTCAATTCACCTACCCTCAAGGTTGCTAATTCTTCTACCTGCTCAAATCTACTGTTGTGCTTCCTGCTGGATTTTTTATTTCAGTTGCTGTACTTGTAAACTTCAGAATTTCTATTTGGTTCTTTATAATTTCTATATCTTAAGTTGCTATTGCCCATTCGGTTGCAGGGAGTATGGCCGGAGTCGCAAAAGATGAGTCCGCAAACAAAATGCAGTTAAGTGAAGGTCCTCACACTCGAGTCGGAATGAGGCCCCGACTCCAGAATGCAGCTTCTTTTTATTAGGATAATTGCTAAAGACTACGTGCATAAAGTCAGCTAAGCAAGTGTGTTAATCAGTCTAATGGTTTAGCTCTTCAAGGTTGAATTTTGAGTTAATGGTTTCTATAACACCAGGAAGGGTCAGGTGCGAAGGAGGATCCAGCCCTGGACAAATGTTAATGGCTCTAGATGGTCGTTACAAGCCTCAGCCTCGTTCAGCTGTGTAAACATGTCCTAAGGCCTTGCACCTTCTCCAGCACTTCCCTTTTGAGGTCTTTTCCTTTGACGCTTCTCTCCTGCATCTCCCACACATATGGTGAGACATTGTTTTCACAGTTTTCATTAGTTGGTTAGACATAGTTTCCTTTTTTTTTTTTTTTGAACATATTTATAATAGCTGATTTAAAATCTTTATCTAGTAAGTCCAGTGTCTACACTTCCTCAGGGACAGTTTTTATGAACTGCTTTTCTTTCTGTGTATGAGCCATATTTTTGTTTCTTTCATACGTCCTAATTTTTTGTTGAAAACTAGACATTTTAAAGAATATAATCAGCAACTCTAGCTATCACGCTCCCCCTCCCTAACATTTAGTTCTGTTGCAGTTTCTGTGTTGCTATTTGTTTTAGTGATTTTCTGAAATTAATTTTGCAAAGTCTCTATTTTTTGTCATGTGTGGCCCCTGACTTCTTTGCTCACTTAGCTTAGTGGTCAGGGGCGATTGGGTAGATATTAAATTCTCTAAACCAATATATCTACCAGCCTGTGCTGAGGGGTTCTGTGTGCATGTTTGGGCTCACCATCAATGCTCCAGGAGTTTACAACTCTGCTTTAGCCTTCATTACCTGCTTGCAAACAGCCTCAAGTTCAAAGTGAGAGATTAGAGCCTTCTTGGACATCTTGAAGATATGCACACAGCCCTGCATGTGCTTTTGGCCTTCTAGATTCCTGTGAATATGTCAGAGCTTTTTTAATCTCCCTGTGGACATCTCATTCCACAGCTTTGCCTTTTGAGTTTTTGGTCAGCCTCTTGTGTGCCTCAACTGTTATCACCACTTCAGGCAGCTGTGATATTAAACAACCACTGCTAATTATTTTTGACAAATGCTCTGAATGGGAGAGCTCTGACTTCCAGGGAGCTGCCAGACAAGTCAAAGACAATTCTCTGGGAATGTGGCTTTTAGGAGGTCTCCAAAGCCATTCTGCCCCATCCTCTTGTTATCAGGCTGCTGGTTTCCACAATTAAAAGTTACCAAAAAAAAAAAAAAACAAAACAAAAACAAAAACAAAAAAAACACACACACAACAAAATAAAACAAAACACAACCAGTTACAAAGCTCTTTTTCAAGACTACTGCAGGGCTGTAAAGAAGGGATGGGCCTAGAGTGAGTTAAAATGCCATGAAGTTCACTGTTATTACCAAGATTCAAATGTTTTTCTTGAATAAATGCTCTTAGGATTGTTGCAAGGTTTTGTTTCATTTCCAAACTGTGACGAAGTTTATTTTGACAATCCCCCCCCGCCCCCCAGTGTTCTTGTTGCTTTTATGGAAAAGTAGATTTTCAGAGGTCCTTATTGCACCATTCCAAAAGCTGACTGCCATCATACCACTTTTTATGACCACTGTCATAAATCAAGTAACATCACTTTGTTGAGACAGTCACAGAGGCTTGCCCAGTTTTAAGTGAAATGTAATAAATTCTGTCACTTGATAGGGTAATGTCAAGGCTCTGGAAGAGCATGTGGGACTAGAAATGAGCCTTTTTTGGAAAATGTAATCTGCTATCCTTACTATTTTGGGAAATCAAGTCACCAATGGCAGTTCTGCACGTATTCAGGTCACCAGTTCAACACACTTGAATCAGTCTATACTTGTACTGTCACACTTATGGAGATGATTTTTCCTTTGTTTAGCCACCCAGGCACCCCTGGGAGATGCTTTTTCTAAGTGTAAGCCTGCAATTACTCTTCTGGAATCGTAATGGCCAATAATTTTTATGTCAAACTACTTTTCATAAATTATTTTCCTCTTATTTCCCTTTATATTGCAATAAGGGTATTACATTATTATTCTGCATTAAACTGATGGTTAAACTAAAAACTTTTTTTTTTATAACGTTTATTTATTTTTGAGACAGAGAGAGACAGAGCATGAACAGGGGAGGGGCAGACAGAGAGGGAGACACAGAACTGAAACAGGCTCCAGGCTCTGAGCTGTCAGCATAGAGCCCGACGCGGGGCTCGAACTCACAGACCGCGAGATCATGACGTGAGCCAAAGTCAGACGCTTAACCGACCAAGCCACCCAGGCGCCCCTAAACTAAAAACTTTTTAATTGAGGCATTCTTATGGTAAAGCATGCATATCTTCAGTGTTTAGCTCAGTGAATTTTTTTTTAAGCAACAGTGCTCATTTAATATTTCTTGCAGTTTCTACCAGTCAAGAATTCATGAGCAGCTTGTTTGGTGTCTCTGTGCTCCTCATGAGGTTGTAGTCAGCAGTCACTTGGGACTTCAGTCATTTGCAAGATTCAGTGGGGCTAGGGGATTCACTTTTTTTTTTTTTTTAGCTTTATTGGGGTGTAATTGGTATACAAAAAACTGGACATAATGCATACAATTTGGTGATAGGATCACTTCTAACAGTCACTCCTAGCTGTGCTTTTGTTCGTGTCTTCAACAGCACTAAGAACCCTGTTTACAATTAGCCAAGCAGTAGCCCCTACTTCTGAGCTAACTCCAAGCCTCATTTGCTTGCTTCTCTGGACGTTTTTAAATAGACAGGGATGTGTTAATGGCAGAGAACATTATCTATCTGTCATTGTTGGGTGGGCAACATGGAAATGGGAATTTAAAAAAAAATTATATTTTTATTTTACTCTTAAACAACCAAATTACTCATCAATGGTATGAATGTACCTGTTGGGCATCGCACCGTTTCTCAAACCATAGACTCAAATCAAACATTTCCAACCACATTTCCTGTTCCATGTTGACCTTTGCACAGTACTTGCTTTTCTAAAATTTATGTATGTATTTATTTATTTAGAGGGAGAGAAAGAGAGAGACAGTGTGTGTGTGTGTGTGTGTGTGTGTGTGTGTGTGTGTGTGTGAGCGGGTTGATGAGTAGAGGAAGAGAGGGAGAGAATCTTAAGCATGCTCTCTGCTCAGCGTGGAGCTGATTCAGGGCTGGACTCAGGGCTTGACTTGGAGCTTGACTCAGGGCTTGATCTCACAACCCTGAGATCATGACTGGAGCCAAAATCAAGAGTCAGATGCTCAACCAACTGAGTGATCCATGCACCCCACTTGCTTTTTATTTTTAAATAAAAGAAGACACTAATGAACACTTTGTTTTCATATTGTACCATTACTAACAATACCCCACGAATGCCTCATACACATATCCTTGTTCCTGCGTGGCACTGTTTCTCAATAGTGTATTAGAACAGGAACTGCTGGCTCATAGGGCATTTACATTTCCAGTCTTACTAGGTGATACTGAATTGTTCTCCACAGTCATTGTACTAACTTAAGCTCCTACAAGTGTCTAAGAATTTCCCTTGTCTCCACATCTTTGCCTGATTTCATATTATTAAACTTCTCAATTTTTGCCAATCTGATGTGTATGAAACATACCTCATTTTTTAATGTTTTATTTTATTTTAAATAAATATTTTATTAAAAATGTTTATTTTTTATTTATTTTTGAGAGAGAGAGAGAGAGAGCAGGGGAAGGGCAGAGAAAGAGGGAGACACAGGCTCTGAAGCAGGCTCTTGCTGTCAGTGCAGAGCCCAATATGGGGCTCGAACCCATGATCTGTGAGATAATAACCTGAGCCGAAATCAGAAGCCCAACCAACTGAGCCACTCAGGCACCCCACATTTAATTTTTTAAAAGGACTTCCCTTTTTTAAAACTTTTATTTATATATTTTGAGAGAGAGAGAGAGAGAGAGAGAGAAAGCGAATGGGGGAGGGGCAGAGAGAGAGAGAGAGAGAGAATCCTAAGCAGGTCTCACACTGTCAGCACAGAGCCAGATGTGGAGCTCGAACCCATGAACCGTGAGATTATGACCTGAGCTGAAACCCAGAGTCAGACGCTTAACTGACGGAGCCACTCAGGTGCCCCTGATACCTCATTTTTTAAAATCATGGCAAATACATGTAAAATGAAATTTCCCTGAACGCCATTTTTAACTGAAAAATTTATGGAGATAATTATAGACTCACATAAAGTTGTAAAAAATAACAGAGAGATCCCTTGCTCGATGAATTTTTATGTATGAATATAGCCATGGTACCACCACCCATATTAATATACAGAACATTTTCAACACCCCAGAAGGCTCCTTTATAACCCCTCCCAGTCAATACCCCAGCAAAGGTAAGTTACATTGATTTAAAATTGTATTTCATGACAATAATAAATAGAGTACTTATTATAAAAAAGGGGAGCTGGATCTGGTAAGGTTGAGAGCCACTGTGTCTATTGAGACCTCCTACAGCTGCTAGGTTAGAGGTATCAGAAGATGTTTTCCACCCCTTGCTTATTCCCACAGCCTGTCCCTGGCACTGCCTAGACAGGCGTTGCGTTCAAGTGGAACAATTACATATTTTTTAATAATAACTGATGATGGTCTTAGAACTGTCCCCACCCCGCTGGTTCCTATACACATAGCCTGTTGTGTTTTACTGGGAGAGGCACGAGAGAAGGAGCGTGGTGGCCAGACGATGCCATCTTGGAGCACCAAGCAGCAGGCAGACACCTCGCGATCGCAGCCAGAGTGATGAGCCCAGGGCCAGGCCATGTTCTTTTTATTACGCCTTATGGGGGTTGGTCACTCTTAGTTGCAGGGAGAAGAGGGAAACTAAGAGTTTCTGAATACATAAGGCACATATTATGCACGGGGAGATTTTCATATGTAGATTCTCACAACCACCCCAGAGGGTAGATGTTGCTGCTCCCTTTCTCTGGATGAGAAAGTGGAGCATTACTTCGAAATCACCCAGACACGGATGTGCATCCTAGCTCTGTTAGTCAACCAACCAGGCATGCAACCTCGGGCAGTCCCTCGTCCCTTCTATGAGAGACGGCCCTTTCACACCCACAAATTGCTTCCCATCTGAAATCCAATAACCTACATGAGGGGCTTTTACTCATTGAAATAAACATACTTAATATTATCAATCACTCAAAAAGTCTCTGAAATACATGTTGCTGGAGGCCTAGCAAGGGAGTTTTGGCTTTTGGACTCAACAGGTAAGCAGAATCCTCGGCTCCAGAAACGAAAGCCTCCACAGATTGAGGCAGTGTGGGACCAAACTCAGTCCTGTCCTCTGTTTTGCCCTCTTCTTCACCAGCACAACCTGAACTACAAAGATAGACCTTCTCTGTTACACAGAACTGCCTACCTGGCAACCCTCCCTTGGTGGCCCATTGCAACTGGGGGGTGGGAAAGGCTGGGAGGAGGCTACTGCAAATCGGCTTATTAACATTCCAGGTTTAGCACAGCACAGCTGCACGGGCCTGGGTGCTCCCTGCCTGTGTGGGTTCACTTGTCCAGCTCTGCATAGGTATCCCTGATGGGGAGAGGGCGTGGCCACAGTATATGTTCAAAGGCAAACCAGAGCAAACCAGTAAAATAAGCTTCTGGGCCTCCTTTCTTCTGTTAATGACTCTCCCTTCCTCCTCCTCTCTACCCACACTCCCTGGGTGTCCCTGGTGTCCTCAGGCCTCTTCTGAGACAGAACACCTGAGTCAAAGGACAATGTCTAGGGGTGCCTGGGTGGCTCAATTGGTTAAATGTCCGACTCTTGATTCTGGCTCAGGTCATGATCTCGCGGTTTGTGAGATCAAGCCCTGTGTTGGGCTCAGTGCTGACAGTGCAGAGCCTGCTTGGGAGTCTCTTTCTCCCTCTCTCTCCATCCCTTCCCCTGCTTGTGCACATGCCCTCTCTCTCAAAATAAATAAATAAACACACACACACACAAAGAATGTGTTCACCTTACCCCAGGGGTAAGTCTGGAATGAGTCTGGTAACTCATTCCCTCAGGTCCTGCTCAGCCTTCCACTGGTCTGTGTCACTCTTTCCTCTGTGCCCTCAGAGCCTTAATTACACTGCTAACCTCACAGAGCATTCTTCGTCTCTCCCACGATTTGAAAAAACTAGCCCTTAACCAGGGCCTCAAACTTTTTCATATTGCCCCATTCGAATCACTGATAAAGTCACCCTCTCCAGGCACATTTAGCCTACCTGCTATGAGGCATGCCTGAGTTTCAGCTTATATGCTCCTCTCCTCACTGGCACCTTTATGCAGTGCACAACTTGTATAACTGTACAGAGAAGCCCCTGCCATCAGCTGCTGTTTTATTCACCTCTGCGTTGCCCATTGCCTACCATTCTGCCTGATATCAATGAATGTTTATTGATTGAGTGCACATGTACACGCATAAAAGGATGGATGAATCACATCTTCTCTGTAACTCTAGTGACTCACGGGCTAATAGGCAGCTGCCTATACAACCTAGATATAGCATAAGCCAAGACCACTGTGATCGCACACACACACAAGGATATGGGGTATAATTAAGGAAAGATTTGCGTTATTTATAGGTAAACCCACATTTTATGCAAAGGGGCTTAGAATCTACTAACCATTCCAGTTACAACCAGACATCAGCAATAGGCTAAGCCCTTTGAAGGAGACTAATGAGTGTAAGATATGCCCCTGCCTTCACTGGTGGTTAATGTAGCTGACGAAGAAAAGAACCACACAGGAAATGTAGCTGTCAATACAGGACATTAATCAACGAATCGCACAAACTAATGGAACATTGCACCTGTGACAGCCGGAACTTGCAGGACGGTTACATACGTGAGTAATTACGGGCACAGACCCAGCCAGAGTTTAGGGCAGGCTTTCCTGAGGAAGTAACATGTGAACACCCTCAAGGGTTCACCAGGTGAAACTGGCAGGGAAAGGGGTGTGACTCACGCCAATGTTCTCTCCTGGAGGGCATCATGGCAGGTATGGAGTAATAAGAAGGGCTGGGGTGTCTGGGAGGAGTGTGGCATGTGAGGAGGCTGGAGAAGGAGGAGGCAGACCATGAAGATCCCTGTGGGCATTTAGGGAGGTGGCTGCTCTCTGTCCTAAGAGCGACAGGAAGCTAATGGAGAGTTGGAAGCAGGAGGGTGCCAAGCTCAGATTTGTGTTTTGAAACTCTCACTTTTGCTGTGTGTGCTGTTAAGAGTAAGGCAGCAGGCACAAATGGAATCGTTTATGCTAAGCCAGTTAGGACTGAACCCCCGTTTCAGCTGTCCCGGGAACCACCTGGTCAGCATAGTTAGGTAATGTGCCTGATAGGCCCCTGCCATCGCCTAAAGGAAAGGAACTTCACAGATACCAACCAGCTCTTTCCTTCCTGCTCCCTTCTGCCCACAAAAGACTTTGACTTTGCTCACTTTCTCTCTGCTGGTTGGAGGCTGCTCAATTAGAATCGATTTTTGCTCAAATAAATGCTTAAAAAGTTTTAATATGCCTCAGTTTATCTTTTAACAGTTCTGGGGGCAGGAGGAGACCCCGAGAGCCCCCCAGAAGCAAACAGCAACCAGATGTAGGTACCTGCTCAGCCCCTCGAGCTCTCTGCTGTGTCGCTGCCTCTGGAGGTGGCTGGGAAGTCCCTCGGCGTCCTGGCCCTGCAGGTCTGGCGTCGTGAGCTTTCAGACTTCATTTGAGCAGTTCTCTCTCCAGACTGGGTCCAGAAACGCACCAGAGTCAAACTGGGTCACACTTAGAAACCGGGCTGGGTCTGGGAACGGACTGGGTCTGACCTGGAAACTGGACTGGATCCAAATTAGAAACCGGCCTGGGTCTGGGATCAGGCTGGATTGGACCTAGAAGCCAGAAAGGGTTTGGGGTCAGACTGGGTCCAACTTAAACACAATTTTCTTTTAAGGCTGAACAAGGAGGCAAACCTTACGAAGGATAATCTGGAACTAGTGGCCACTCTGGAGAACTTTCAACCTAAATGAGCTTATTCACTTATGAGGTGGCCTAGAGAAAAAGGGGTCTCAGCCAAGCATTCACCATAACAGGAAGAGGGGAAATTATTTTTCCTCCTCTACAGTTTCTGGCGATCAGGATGAGACCCGCAGGGGCCCCACACTCACTGCAGAGCCTGCAGATGGGATCCTGGGAAAACCCGCAGAGCCTGAAGAGGGTGAGAATTCTTACCGGAAGTCAGCTCTCCCAGATCTCTAGCTGCAGTGCCTGCTTGACACGGGAAGGTAAATTTTCACAGGATCCTTCCCTTTCCAAATTCAGATTGGCGGGCAAAAAACATCTATAAGGATTCAGTCTTTGAATTGTGACACGTGAATTTGCTTTGGGGCACCTACTGATGGTTGATCTTTTTCTTTTCAGGGACAGCTATTGCCTTCTTGTCGGTCTCCTTTTGTGTCCTGAGAACTTGGCTTGGCAGGTGAGGAGGCCCGAAGATAGGGCAGACAGAAATGTGGGTTGTAGTCCATGTGAAGCCGGGTGCTATCAACAGTTGGCAGCTCTCAGGGAGATTGCCTAAGGCTTTCTTCTGCTTATCTTTGGGAGTGGCTCTGGATCCTGGGAGTGTAGCATCTTTGGTACTCTTTTTGGGTGCCCCACAGCATCTGCTTTGCAGGGAAAAATCCAAGTTCCTTAGTTTGGAGTGTAAGGCTCAGCATCATCTGATTCTACTCCATTTCTCCAATTGCTCCCCTGCCTTTCTTCCCCCGTATTATACACACCTGCTCCCCATAATGAGTGTGTGACTATACCTGACCTCGCCATGGCTACAGGCCTCTACACATGCTGTTCACGTTCTGGAATGTTCTTCCTGTTTTCCCACCTGACCAGCTTCTACTCATGCCTCAAGAAGCCACCCGAAACATCACATTCTCATGCGAAAAATAAACTTGAAAGTCGACTAAGTTTCATATCGCTGGAATTTTATCAACTCGACTGCCATTGTGATGATACTTGTCATCTCTGATGGGCAGTAAAATATGTCCCAGAATATGAACTGACACAGTAAACTGCTACAGGACATTCTCTTCCCCACAGGTTTCTATGAACTGGCATCTCTCTACCCTGACAGTGCAATTACAATTGAGAGCGACGCTATAAGATACAAAACTATTTCATGGATCAATTAAAAATAAAGTTAGGCTGTGAGGGAAAAAAAAAGAGATGCTTTCTAGCCAGATTGTTAGTTGCAACTTATTATTACCTGGCCACAGTGCCGCCTAGCTAAGGACTACATTTCCCAGCCGTCCTTGCAGCTAAATGCAACCACATGACTAGGCCCATGCTCTAGAATGTAAACAAAAGGGTAGGTGCACCGGCTGTGTTTCTTGCTTGAAAGGAAATTGCTCGCTTTCCCCTTTTTCTCTTCCTCTTTCCCAGGCTGAAGAGTGGATGTGGTTGTGACCCAGCTTTGACCATGTAACCAAGGACAACATCCTACGGATGATGATGTAACAGGATGGGAAGAAGCCAGGTCTCCAGCTGACCTGATAGAACTGAGCGGCCCCTGCAGTCTGGACTACTCACCTCTGACAATGGTCTCTTGTGTGAAAAATAAAGTGAATCTTCTTTAAGCTGCTGTGTGTGCCTGTGTAGATGTCTCTTTGCTTTAGCGTAGCAGCTTAGCCTGTTCCTAGGCGGACTAGGCAACGGGCTTCTCCAGAGCAGAGAGGAAAGCTCATCTTTTCATCTCCACACCCAGCATTGCACTTTCTTAAAAAAAATATTCAGGATACCTCTCTGATTAAGTGGGTGCTTGAATCAGTAAGAACTAAGGCCATAAAAAGTGAGTTGGATCAAATCGGAAAGGCCGGGGATGTCCCAGCTAGGAGCTGGGATTTTACACCTGCCGCGTTTTGGTTCTGTGGAAAGTTGGAAGGCAGGGAAAAAGAACTTTGCATATCCAGGCTTCTCTGATTGTTGTTAGCTGGCTGCACCTGCTGGCAAATTGCAACACTGTTGCTGAACTTGGCCCGTAGCTCCTCAGACAAGTGAAAAGGAGGAAGCAGCAGTTAAATACTGCAAGTTACAAACAGGAGATGCTCACCACATGGGATAAATGACAACAGTTCGGAATTCCTCTGGACCCAGCACGGGGATGGGTGCTATAGAGCGGATCCGGTAAACTTTAGACGTGGTTCGGGTGTGGGAGTTGTAGGTTTTGTGGGTTTTTTTGCAGCCATGTTTCTGTCCTTTGATCTTGATAAACTGTAAAATGCCTCTCCCACCCTTTCCCTCTTCCTGTGATTCTTTCTTGTCCATTTGCACCACTTACAGTTTTCTCCTTTCTACCAAAGGAGTTAGTCACCATGGCAATGTTAAGTTACTGGAGTCAACTTGTGACTTTGAGTTAAAAAAAAAAAAAAAAAAAAAAGGCCACGTTTGGCAGGGAGGGGCGGTAAACCACAACCATACAAACCAATCCAAACCAAACCAAATCCAAAACCCCAAACTATCATGAAAAATCAGCAGTCTTCCCAAATGAGATGGTGTAGCAGGACTCTGGCTGGGCCCACTGGGGAGATTTTTCTCAGTTCTCAAAAATTTTTCTGATGTTTATTTATTTTTGAGAGAGAGTGCACACGTGCGTGGGGGAGGGGCAGAGAAGGGGGGCGGACACAGAATTCGAAGCAGGCTGCAGGTTCTGAGCTGTCAGCACAGAGCCGGATGCAGGGCTCAAACCCATGAACGGTGAGATCCTGACCTGAGCTGAAGTCGGATGCTTAACCGACAGAGCCACCCAGGCACCACCCCCCCCCCCCCCCCCCCCCCCCCAGTTTTAAGAGAAGACATTCTATTCCTAAAACCCAGTCTGCTCACACCTAAGGGCCCTGTGTGCCCCCTGCAATGATTGTTTGCCCTTTAGCTTGGGCTTCCAGGAGACAGAAAATTCTGGTCCCCTTCTTGTGTCTGTATAGGACTGTGCTTTTCTCTGTGCCTATACTATACCTGAGCTATTAATCTTTCTTTATGCTTTTGTAAACAACCTCCAGTCTCTAATACAGCTTATGACTAAACATTAGAATGAATGACCCAGGGAAAAACCATAGAAAGGGGTGCTCCAAATGAGTGCTGGCCCTTAGTGAAGGGTCTGTACACAGGGTCTGTCACCCTTTCCTTAGATCTCTTGCCTGGGTCTGGAAATGACAAAAGGACTATTTTTTGAGTTGGCTGTCAAAGTATCTGGTGACCTCTCCTGGTAGCTAGCCACACCCCCACCCTACAGGGCACCGGCACCCCTACTGCAGACGTCACACCAGCAGGAAGCCCAACTGTGTGAATGTCTAAAATAAAGGCACCCGGCACCCTGGAATCCACTGCATGGCTTGTGCAGAACTTTTTTGGGGTGTGGGGACGTCTGCAGTGAATTAAGTTATGAATAGCAGGCGTGCAGCAGGAAGGGGCCGGAGTTTTCTGCCAAAATGTTGACATGTGGGGGCGCCTGGGTGGCTCAGTCGGTTAAGCGTCCGACTTCGGCTCAGGTCACGATCTCATGGTCCGTGAGTTCGAGCCCCGCATGGGGCTCTGTGCTGACAGCTCAGAGCCTGGAGCCTGCTTCGGATTCTGTATCTCCCTCTCTCTCTCTGCTCCTCCCCCGTTCATGCTCTGTCTCTCTCTGTCTCAAAAATAAATAAACATTAAAAACAAAACAAAATGTTGACATGTGTTCTGATCACCTCACACCTCTGTGCACTGAAAGGTAATTTTCTGATTCCCTGTTTCCAACCGCTAGACAGGGAAGCAGACGGAGCTGCTGTCACTTGTTCGTGAGGCCAGGCTTTCCGACGTGGGCTTAAGGCTAGAATGGAGTCTCCCAAGGAAACATCCGGCTTCTTTTGCAGACTCCCGGGCTGTTCCTTGGCGGGCAGGCGGGCAGGGCTCACAGACTCATGCAGAAGGGAAGCTGCTCTAGCAGATCGGCTGGACCTCCAGTGTGCCGCTGGCTCTGTGAATTCCACTCGTGGCCTTGTCCCTCACCTCCCTCTCAGCTGCAGCCAGAGGCCCAGCACTGCATGTTGGCAATGTCCTGATGCAGGGGACTGCAGCAGAACCCTACCTAAATATTTAGAACTGACCAATCATGAGAATGATCAATTACTGCCTGAGGCAAGGTGTGTTATCTCTGCCCTGAGGCCAAGTGAGCAGTGAGGTTGGGAGGGACAGCTGGGGAGTACGAGCCCCCATTAGTTTGCCAAGGGCGCAGAGCAATGCTGCTGAGCTGGGGGGCTGTGGCTGTGCCTGGATGGGGCTCGGTAGCTCCCGCCTCACCCTGATGGAGACTCAGAGGGTTGGGCTGGTGGTGGGGAGAATCAGACCCAAGTGTGAGGCTGCTGGTGTAGTGTATGCGCATGTACGTGTGCGTGTTAGAAAGATGTGTTTACTCCTAGCCCCGGGAAACTTTCCTGTGCCTTGTTGTTGGGGGAGGGGACTGAGAGGAGGGAAGTTTATTTAAGCAGTGAGACTCAAACACCAAAAAATGAGGAGGGAGGATTATTTCCCAGCATCTATGTTACCTCGAGGAATGTCCATCACAGAAGTTGATCCCTGGGGAGGGGTGCATGTGAGCATGTGGGGTGCACTGAGGAGGGCTTGACCACCCAAGGGAGGGAAAGAGTTCCTATAAATAGGGCTGAAGTAAACTGCCCAGGAAAGCTGAGTACTACCCAAGACAGGGCTTAGGACACACTGGATGGCCATGGAGAAGTGAGGGGGAAAGAAAGAAGATGAAGTGTCAAGGTCAAGACAGCTGACCCTCCATTCCCAGATCTCACCACATGTCCTAAGACTTGGGCCTGCTCTCCTCTAAGCAGAATGAAAGAGATTGAATATAGACTGTATGTTGGATAATATCATTGTATCAATGTCCAATGTCTTGGCCATGACAATGGTTTTATGATAATGTAGAATGTCTTTGTTCTAAGGAGCACATGCTGAAGTATTTAGGGATGAAGTTTTCTGATACCTGCAATTTTCAAGGGGTTCAGTAAAAAAGAAGGGACAAGAAATAGAAAGTATTAAAGCAAATATGGCAAAACATTAACAATTGGTGGATCTAGGTCAAGGATATATAGGGGTTCATTGTATTAACTTTCAGTTCTTCTGTAGATTTGAAATTTTAAAAAATGATGCTAGGGGAAATGAATCACTGGTGCATGACAACATGAATGAATCAACATACTGATTAAAGACAAAACTAGACTCAAAAGAATACATACTATGTGATTCTATTTATTTGAAATTCTAGAACATGTAAAACTACAGTGGAAAGGTATCACAACAGTAGTTGCTAGAGTGTGTGTGTGTGTGTGTGTGTGTGTGTGTGTGTGGTGGGTAGGATGACTGGGAAGGATCATGATGGAATTTTCTATATTTCTGTAGGGGTTTAGGTTATGCAGGAATGAGGCATTATACAAAACTGGGACATTGTACACCTAAGATTTGTGCATTTAACGATATATAAAATTCATATGAAAAAGGAAAAAGTGGTTAAAAAAGAGTTGGGGGAAAATGAGTAAGTGTAGAGTGAGGTTTGTCTTGGAATTCTGACCTTTTGGGGATAATCCTTAGCATCTTTCCCAGGTTCCCAATGTGGCTGGACATATTCTGAATGCTTCACTTTGTGGGTTCAGAAAGAATATACCGTTGCTCAGGTTTTGGAAGTTACCAGCACTCGGGCTCTCAGTCAGCCATGGATCCAATGATGTGGCTAGACTGGTGGCTTAGCTCTAGGTACAGCGTGGCAGCCAGTCTCCAAGATGGCACCCAACGATCCTCACCTTCTGGTTTTGTAGTTCTCTTTCCCACTGAGTAGGGCCAACAGTATAATCAATAGGACATGGTGGATACAATGTGTGACTTCTGAGACTGTGACATAAAAGACACTGCAGCATCTGCCTTGCTCTCTCTTGGATCACTTTCTCTGGGCACAACCAACCCTATGGTGGCCGGCAAGGAACTGAGACTTCCTGCCAACCACTAGGACCAGTTCACCTGCTGTATGAGTGAGCTTTTCGGGAAGCGGATCTCCAGTCCCAGTCAATTGTTTGCATGATTGCAGCCCTGGTGGTCATCTTCACTGCAACCTCATGAGAGATCCCAAGCCAGAATTATGTTAATTCACTCCTGAATTCCTTACCCACAGAAACTCTGAGGTAATAAATGTTTACCATTGTGTGAAGCCACTAAGTTTCAAGGTTACGCACCAATAGATAACCTACACAGAAAGTGACGCTGGGATCGTCAGAGGACACAAAGGTGCCTCTAGGCAGGGGTGGCCTGCCTTCCTGTGGCGAACCACGGGAGCTTCCCCTTGTGCCCACAAACCCCACCCTCCCTCCTGTTTTCATTCACAGCAGCCCAGAGAGAGAAGCATTTTCTCTTGCCATTCTGACCCCACAGTTGTACTAACAGTCACTAAACTTCTTCAAGGCTCTGCTCTCTAACACCGTCTCCACCCCCACCCCCACAAGAGGAATTCATCACCACACACTCGCCTCAGGACCTCATAGTACCTCATAGCACCACCAAGATTACCTTTTGGACCTGAAAGGTCCCCAGTTCTCACCATTGAAAAGTTATTGCCAGGGCGCCTGAGTGTCTCAGTCGGTTGGGCGTCCAACTTCGGTTCAGGCCATGATCTCGTGATTTGCAGGTTCGAGCCCTGAGTCGGGCTCTGTTCTGACAGCTTGGAGCCTGGAGCTTCAGATTCTGTATGTCCCTCTCTCTCTCTGCTCCTCCCCCACTTGTGCTCTCCCTCCCTCTCTCTCTTTCAAAAGTAAATAAACATTAAAAAAAAAAAAAAAGAAAAATTATTGCCAACGTCCCACCTGCGTTTTCCTCACCAACCTCGAGCCTCTCATCTGAGGAGAATCTCTGCAACCACAACCAATTTTTGTAGCAGATGCAGCACCCTCTTTTAAAAGAAATTTTATTAAAATATTTTCTTCATAAAATGTATATAAGGTCATTTTAGAAAAATTATAAAATACATATAGCAATCACTGTTAAGAGGGGTGTGTGTGTGTGTGTGTGTGTTCTCAAAGCACATTCACAACAAATAATTTAAAAGAAATGAAGTGCTGGGGTGCCTGGGTGGCTCATTCAGTTAAGCATCTGACTCTTGATCTCGGCTCCGGTCATGACCTCATGTGAGTTTGAGCCCTGCATCAGGCTCTGCGCCAATGGCGTGATGGTGCAGGGCTTCCTTGGGATTTTGTGTCTCCTCTCTGCCCCTCCCCTTCTTGTGCACGTGCACTCTCTCTCAAAATAAATAAATAAACTTGAAAAAAATAAAAGAAATGAAGTGCTAAAGTAATTTATTTCGTCACAGCCAAATTAAATTAACACATGTCAACCTGGAGGCTTTGTGTATTAAGGGCAAACTCTGGCAAACAACAACTTAAACCTTCTGGAAATAATACGGACACAGATCAAAGGGGGAGAAAGTGATCTTTGTGGTCTGCGTTCTGTCCGACCTGTCTGTCTGATTGGACTTTTGCCGACTGCCATTACATGCGATGTTGGTGGATACCACTGGACACCTCCTTGCCCTCTCACAGTGAGAACTATCGCCCCTTTCCTCTCACAAGTGCCAGACTCTGCTTAGACCCAGGTTCCTCCGAGGCCACGGCCCCCTGTACGTAGTGTACAAGGGCGGCCATAACAAAATACTACAAACTGGGTGACTTAAAACAACAGACATGTGTTCTCTCGCAGCTCTGGAGACGGGGAGTCCCAAATCAAGGCGTTGGCAGGATTGGTTCCTTCTTAGGGCCTCGGCGGGAGAGTCTGCTCCATGCCTGTCTCTGAGCTGCTGGTGGTTGCCAGCAATCCTGAATGTTCCTTGGCTTGTAGACGCGTTCCTCTAATTCCTGTGTGCATCTTCTCATGGTGTTCTCCATCTGTGTCTCTGTGTCTTCTCATGGCCTTCTTAGAAGGACACCCGTCATTGGATTTGGGGTCCACCCTAATCTAGTGTGGCCTCATTTTCCTGAATTATATCTGCAAAGATCTTGTTTTGAAATAAAGTCTCATTCTAAGGTTCTGGGTGGATATGAATTTGCGGGGGGACATCATTCAATCCCATGCATGAAACATCACACATTTTAGCCATCAGCAATGACAGTTATCCCAGTGGATTATAAATCCCTCCATCATGAGAAATAAAGGCAGAGGAAGAGATCAAGAAAAGAAAGGCTTTAAATTTTCTAAAATGTTTATCTATTTTTGAGAGAGAGAGAGAGAGAACGCACGAGCAGGGGAGGGGCAGAGAGAGGGAGACGCAGAATCTAAAGCAGGCTCCAGGCTCTGGGCTGTCAGCACAGAGGCTGATGTGGGACTCGAACTCACAAACCGTGAGATCATGACCTGAGCTGAAGTTGGACGCTTAACTGAGCCACCCAGGTGCCCCAAGAAAAGAAAGGCTTTAAATTCGATCTCTGTTGAAACATTAAGCAAGTTTTATGGAGGTCCCAGGAGAGCGTGGATGAAGCCATTGCTTGCTGTCTTCCTTGTTGCTTGGAGAAACCAAAGGAGTGGTTTTCTGCAGGAGAAGACATTCTAAGACATGGGTAATGAAAGCGAATCTTCAGGAAACATAAGGGCTAGATCACAGCTAATTTAGGCAAGAAGACAGTGCCTTGAATATCACAAAACCTATAAAATTGTCTTTAAGAAGAGTCCTTCAGGACACGGGGAAAGGCTTATGCTGTAAAGCTGACGAAGAAAGCCAGCATTCAAAACCGCATTGGCAGCGTGAGCTCAACTATGCCATAAAGAGGAAGCATTTCCGGAAAATAAGGCTGGTGCCAGACGTGAGGTGGAGAGATGGACGCAGAGGGCGATTGCCTTTTATTCCACACAATTCTGCATTTGTCTGAATTCTTTTCCCCAGTGATCATGTACTTCTTTAAAAAATAAACTTTAAATCTGAAAATAGGTTTAGATCTACATAAAAACTGCAAGGATAATACAGAACATTCCCATATATCCAGTATCTTGTTTCCCCTATTGTTAACATCTTACGTTCGTCACCAATAATGAACCGATACTGACACATGATTATTAACTAATGTCCGTTATTTAACGGGATTTCAAAAGTTGTTTTGTAACGTCCCTTTCCTGTTCCAGGATTATATTTAGCGATCACGTCTTCTTAGTCTCCTCTAGACTGTAACATTTTGTCAGACTTGTTTTTGATGACCTTGACAGTTTTGAGGAGTTCTAGTCACAGATTTTATAGTGTCCCTCAGTTTGGGTTTGTCTGATGTTTTTCTCATTAGACGGGGGTTTTAAATTTGGGGGAACAAGAAACACAGAAGTGAAGTGCCATTCTTATCACATCACATCAAGAGATATATTACTTTTTTAATAAAACACACAATAAAATATATTTTCAATAAGGATTATTCCAGGAAAAAAAAAAACAGTGCTTAACTCTGAGTGTGGATTATGAGGGTTTTCTCAATATTTTTCTTTAGAGTCTTCCAGGAAATGTACAAAATACATTTTATAATTAGAAAACGAATTAACAAAAAATCTGCCTGTAGATAACCAGGAAGATCCGCAGTGGCTGTGGGGACAGGGGACGGAGGGAGGGGTCCAGGGCCCGTCTGGCGCGGGAACAGAGAGTGTCAGCGTGATGGGGAACACACCAGGGCCTGGCTGCATGCTGGGAGCAGTCAAGATTACTAATGGCAGGACAGAAAGTAACAGCAACAAAAGCAAAGCAAGGGCCAGGGCTAGGAAGACAGCACTAATGAGAACATTGAGATGCATTCCAGGCGAAAGGGTAACCCAAAAATGTAAGCAAGCCTGGAGCTGAGATTAGTTATAGCCAAATAAGTCATGCAGGATTCAGAGGGTGCAGGCAGCTGGGTGGAAACCCGGGCACCTCTGTGTCTCTGAATCCGGCAACGTAATGCTTTGTATAAATACTGACTTTTTAGGGAAGACAGAGAGGAGCCTCTCTCTTTTTCCACTGCAGGGATTAAGAAAAGTTTATTGATTTTTGAACAGGCTGTTTCTAATCAGGTCTTTTTTTAGATCTAATAAGGCTGTTATCATTTTTTTTTTAATTGGGCACAGAGAAGGGAATTCAATGTCAATCTGGGTAAAGTATTTTTAATTGCTTTGGAAGATGTTACATGAAACTAAGATTGTAGCTCACACACGTAAGCCCCAGGGCACTGGTCCCGTAGGGACATTCTACAATCCATACTTTGCCCCCGCTGTTGGTCCAGCATTAAAATGGCTGGGCTTAGGGTGCCTGGCTGGCTCCATTGGTGGAGCATGCTACTCTAGATCTCAGGGTTGTGAGTTCGAGCCCCAGGTTGGATGTAGAGATGGCTTAAAAATAAAATCTTTAAAAAATAATAAAGATAGATAAATAAAATGGCTGGGCAGACGGGTTGGCGTCCATATAATGGGATATATGGCCGTAACTTCCAAAGAAAGCAATCTCTCAGTCATGACTGGCAAACTGCTATTCATGTTTCCAGACCCAAATCAAGTGTTCTGTGAAGTCTTCTCAAATTCTCTCAGGCATTAACAGTGACTTTGTCCTCTGTTTCCTTCTATGGAATGTTGTAGCAATTTTCACCATTGTGTTTATCACATTGCACTAAATCATTAGTTTCTGCTTGTGGTCCCCCAGTAGACGGTGCTGCACAGAGAGCAGAGACGGCGACGTATTCTCATTTTGTATTCTTTTCTCTTTCAAAGTAACTCACTTACTAGAGTATAGCAGGCACTCAAATCCATTTTTCTTTTTTTTTTCCTGAGTAACAGACTGGCTCTATCTCTCTCTAGGTCTGGTTTGTCTCGATCCACCTTCATGTGTAACTGATTCTTGAGTTACTACATCTGTGGTGCTTGTTTGTTGAGCACTTCCTGTGGGCTTAAGTTCTGTCCCAGGATATACAAGGTTATAAAAGAACTATGTGATGTGCTCTTGCTGCTGTGTAGCCCTTACTCTTTAAAGATATCCAATAGACAAAAACATTGCACAATCAGAGAAAACCAGGAGGATATGTAATTATGGAAAAGTAATACTAAGTGGCCTAATGCGCACGGCTTCAAGGTTGCTCCTGGTATGGGGGTGAGGAAGAAAAGGAAGATGGAAGAAATGAGGGTGCATGCTTCAGACTTACAACACAGCTGCCTGGGTGGGGTGGAACTCCAAGGAGAGCAGACAGTAAGGAGACCAGCCTGGAACTTCCCATTTGATTTTGGAGCCTTTGGGGTGAGTGCACTCCTGACCCACCAAGAAGCCAAGTGCTGAAACCAGAAGCTGGGAACGAACCAAGTCAAACTGGGGTGAAGAATGGAGCTTCAGTGGGCAGGCTGGGGGTGGCCTCAGAAGCAGGATCTGGATAAACAAAGGGCATGGGCCCAGGGCCATGTGCCTCGGGGGATCTGGCAGCACAGGTACCAGATCCCCTGAGAGCCATGGAATGTTATAGATTGATGTGTCCCTGCCTCACTGGCCTTTATTCCTGCTCCTTTCTCAGAGAAAGAGTTCTCCCCAAAATGCTTAAAGGCCCCATGGCTATTCCTGATGAGTAGGGGGCAGTAGGAGAGGAAAGGAGAAATATTTCTGAATGGAGGGGATTAAGGCAGCAGCATGCACTTGGAGAAGACTTGGATGAAAGCTACGATGTTGCTACCTGCTAGCACTGTGCCCTTAGGCAAGTTGCCTGATGTCCCTGAGTCCTAATCTCATTTGTAAGACTCGATGACCATCTGTATCTTGCAACTGTCATTAGGACATACAGCACATGAGGCACTTTGGGCTGCAAGAAATCCAGAGCCTGGGATTCACCTCAAGGATGTGGAGGGTGGTGGCCAAGTTTATTGTAAACATTTGTGTGGCAACAGGCAGATGGGATCTTAGGGTGGCCCTTCCCGGCCTCATGGCAACCCAAGGGCAGACACGGCTAGGACTCATTCAGAGAACCCAGAAGTGAGCCCGGGACCAAGAGCAGCCCTGCAGGCAGGGGCACCTCTCTGCCCACTCAAGAGAAGTTCAGTGCTTGCCTCTCTGCCGTTTTATTTGCTCAGTCCCTCTTGAACACCGACTGTGTGCCAGTGTGGGTGCTGGGGAGGCAGCCTTCCCACACATCGCTTGGCTCTGTCTCTGTGTGTCTTTTGGTTTCTGCCCCTGAGTGGAGATATTTACACATTAGTCAGTATTCTTTATGTGTAAGTGACCGAAACCCAACTCAAAGTAGCTGAAAGAAAGGGAGCCTTTAGTGGCTCACAGTTTACACAAACCACAGAAAGGCAGGGAAGGGAGGGGAGGAGAGGGGAAGGAGAAGTAGGGGGAGAAGGAGCTGGCCTCAGGGTTAACTGATTAAGTTCACCAGAGAGAAGGCTGGGACTTAAAAAGAGCTGCAGGGGTGCCTGGGTGGCTCAGTTCATTAAGCATGAGAGAGAGAGAGAGTGTGGGCGAGCAGCGGAGGTGATGGTCAGAGAGAGAGGGAGAGAGAGAACCCCAACCAGGCTCTGCGCTGTCAGCATGGAGCCCGACACGGGGCTCTGACTCGCAAACCATGAGATCATGACCTGAGCCGAAACCAAGAGTCAGACACTTAACCGACTGAGCCACCCAGGTACCCAGGATTCCTTTTTTCTTTTTTTTTTTAATGTCTCTTTTCTTTTCCAGTTTCATTGAGGTATGATTGACAAATACAAATTGTATATATTTAGGTCGTACAATGTGATTTTTTTTAAAGGAGTATAACATGATGATTTAATATACTGTATGAATGCATTATGAGATGATTACCACAATCAAGTTAATGAACACATCCATCACTCCCATAGTTACCTTTTGTGTGTGGGGGGTGAGAACACTGAAGATTTACTTCCTTAGCAAATTTCAAGCATATGCTACAGTATTATTAACTATTATCACTGTGCTGTCCAGTAGATTCCCATCTTATAACTGAAAGTTCATAAACCGGACCATCATCTCCCTGTTCCCCCACCCCCAGCCGCTGGCAGCACCATTCTGTTCCTCTATTCTAGGAGTTTGACTTTTCCAGATTTCACGTATAAGTGAGAGCGTACGTATTCATCCTTCTGTGTCTGGCTTATTTTACTTAGCATAACGTCCTCCCGGTTCATTCCTGCTGTTGCCAATGACAGGATTTCCTTCTTTTTACGGCTGAATAATATTCCATTGCATATATGCCACATTCTTTATCCACTTATCCTTTGAAGAGGATTCCTTTTTCAACTCCCAGATCTGCCACTTATTAACTGCCTGCTAGCATTTATAATCTTGCTAGGGCTTCATCTGGAAAATGGGCATAACAATCACCTCCCTTTTTACCATATAAATGCCAGAAGATATTATTATAAAAATATCTGCACGTTAACAGTATGTGCCTATCTGCATGCTAAGTGCCTCTGCACAAAGACTCGCATGGGAAGAAAAACATTGACCAACATCGACAATTGATAATTCAACCTACTGAATTCAGGATGTGTGGTTTCCATCCCGTGTTCTTGACTTTCTCCACCAACTGCTCATAGCTGGGACCACTGACTTCACTGACCTCTATCCCTCAATGCAGGTTCCTGAGCAGGGCTCAAGCAATAGGTAATTAAAGAGTTTAGGGGTGGTCACCTGGGTGGCTCAGTCGGTTAAGTATCTGACTTCAGCTCAGGTCATGATCTCACAGTTTGTGAGTTTCAGCCCCGTATCAGCCTCCATGATGCCAGTGTGGAGTCAGCTTGGGATTCTCTCTCTCTGCCCCTCCCCTGCTTGTGCTTTCTCTCTCTCTCTGAAAATAAATAAATAAACTTAAGAAAAAAAGAGCTTTACGGGTGCCTGGGTGGCTCAGTCTGTTGACTGTCTGATTCTTGATCTCAGCTCAGGTCATGATCCCAAGGTTGTAGGATCAAGCCTCATGGAAAAAAAAAATTAGCAGTCCCCCCACTTCCTGTGGGAAGCTGTGCTTGGTAGCCTATGGGGTGGGGTGGGGAAGAGCCTCAGAAGCCCAGAGCTCCATCACCTCAGAACAAGGCTTCTGAGTGGTTCTCGATCTCTCTTCTCAGGAGCCAGAATTCTAGACAGGGCATCTAACATCCAGACTCCGGATCACTGGATGCCTAGATTTCTGGGCTGCTTCCTCCTCTCCAGGTGGGAACCTGCTGCCACCTAGAACCTAAATGATGGTTGAGAGCTGACCCCCTGTTCGTTTCCCTCTCCTGTTTCACATGGTGGGCTGAGCCTAGACCCTCTCCTCCCCACCTGCCACTTTTCCAAAAAAAAAGTCCTGCCTAGGTGTTGTCAGTCTTAGGTTTTAACATGCTGCTTTACTAATTTGTTTTTGTCGGTACCTATTTCTCCATTATACCTTGCCAAACTGCCAGATCCATTAATATTTCAATAGTGTTCTACCCTAATGTAGAATCTCTGCTCTCATCTCAAATTTACTGAAGACCCGCATAACGATAAAAACAATAAAATAGACCACATCCGTGGGGCGCCTGGCTGGCTCAGTTGGTGGAGTATACAACTCTTGATTTCAGGGTTGTAAGTTCAAACCCCACGTTGGGTGTAGTGATTACTTAAAAATAAAATCTTAAAAAACAATAGGGGCGCCTGAGTGGCTCAGTTGGTTGAACATCCGACTTCGGCTCAGGTCATAATCTCATGGTTCACAAGTTTGAACCTTGCATCGGGCTCTGTGCTGACAGCTCAGAGCCTGAAGCCTGCTTCGGATTCTGTGTCTCCCTCTTACTCTGCCCCTCCCCCACTTGCACTCAGTCTCTCTCAAGAATAAACATTTTTTTTTTTTTTAAAGATATAGACTACATCCCATGTGCCCAGCACTGAGCCAAGTGCTTGACAACCTTCCTGTGAGGCCCCTGCTGTATTCCTCTTGACAGGTGAGGACACAGAGACTCAAAAGGTTAACCCAGGATGGACAGCCAAAGTTGCATGCTTAAGTGACTGAGCCACCCAGGCACCCCAGGAATACACGATTTTTTGTGTGTTTTAAGGGGATAAGACTTGGAGGATGGGTGATGCTGTTGCTATCACTTGCCATGAAACATTGCAATCTCGTCCCTGCCCAGGGATTTAGGGGAGAATAAATTTTAGATTTGGTCACTGTAGAAGCCATTCTACTTTCTAGTCCTTCTGGCCTGCCTTGGAGCTATTGTTAGGTTCACTTTGGCAAACCTTTATTTTTGGCCCACCAGGGACCAGGTAGGATTCGAGGAAAGGGGGGCGTGGGTGTGGGGTTAAAGTTGCAAAGGGCATGGCCTCTGACCTTGAAGGATTTGTCACTGAGATAGGAGGACGGATTTGTCAGGAAAAGCTGGTCAAGTGTCTTCGTCTGAACACCACGCAGGTTCACTCACTCTTTGCAGTTCTCTCAGCCCAGTTACCACTGTAGTTTGACTGACCTACATGCTTAGACACGTTTGAGGGGTTAGGCTATGCTGTTAGGCAGTGAGGGTCCTAACTCTGGGAGGTTTTACAACACCATTTATTTTTTTAAAGATTTTATTTTGGGGTGCTTGGGGGCTCAATCGGTTAAGCGTTCAACTTCAGCTCAGGTCATGATCTTGCAGTTTGTGAGTTCGAGCCACTTGTCGGGCCCTGTGCTGACACTTTGGAGCCTGGAGCCTGCTTTGGATTCTGGGTCTCCTTCTCTCTGCCCCTCCTCCACTCACTCTCTCTCTCTCAAAAATAAACATTAAAAAAATTTTTTTAAGATTTTATTTTTAAGTAATCTCTACACCCAACGTGGGGCTCGAACTCACATCCCCAAGATCAAGAGTCACACGCTCCACTAAGCCAGCCAGGCGCCCCACAACACCACTTCTTTTTCCTTTTAATGGAAACACATTTTCCTCCCCTCTCTCCCACCCACCCTTCTCCTGCCGGGCTCCAGGTCGTCCAGGTGAAGACACTGTGCCCACTCGATGGGGGATTCCTGTTACCTCAGGAACAGGCTTCCACTGGGAGAGTTTCCTTATAAGGGCTTATTCTTTGCTTCTAGAAGTCATTTCAATAAATATGTCAGAGTAGACTCTCATTTAAACATTATCTGTGGTGGGGAGAGGAGCAATTAAAATGTAATGAGACTGTTAGGAAGTGGATCTGGGACTTTTCAGCTTTCTTATTCTGGTGAAATCAAAACCAACAGGCAGTTTTGAGCACCTGACCTCCCAATGCATCGCACGAGGAAGTGGGGCCTGTATGTGGATGTGTGAGATAACAGCCCAGTCCTGTCCTCCCGGAGGTGGGTCCACAGGCCCAGGGGAGCACAGGGGAGAACGGCTGAGTGTGTCCAAGGGAGTCGGGGGTGCTTGTGTCTGAACTGGGTTTTGTTGTTGTTGTTGTTGTTGTTGTTATTGTTGTTGATGTTTATTTTTGAGAGACAGACTGAGTGTGAGCAGAGGCGGTCCGGGCAGAGGGAGACAAAGAATCCGAAGCAGGCTCCAGGCTCTGAGCTGTCAGCACAGAACCTGACACAGGACTCAAAGCCACGAACCTCGCGATCATGACCTGAACCGAAGTTGGATGCTTAACCGAGACACCCAAGTGCTCCCAGCTGGGTTTTTGATTAAGTGGATGTTTGACTGGCAAAGGCAAGGACATTCAGAGCTGAAGAGACAGATAAGGAGACAATGTGGCCAGTAGTGGCATGGGGCACGGGAGGAGGTGGCTCTGGCACCAGAAGTTAGGGGTGTCTCAAGGACTGGGTCCTTGGGGAGCGATCAGGAGAGGCAGCTGATAAGGTGGCCTGAGGGCACCAGGCACCAGAACTGGGCTGTGCTTACAAGTACCCAGAAGCCACCAAATGTGCGCAGGCCTGATGCCGTTCATGTCTTAGGAAGTCAACTCAATGAACAAGAGAGGAGACGGTGACAATCAATCTGGAGATGGTTAGAAGATAAAGATGATGAAGGCCACTTTAGGCAGAGGGATGGAGAGAGAGAGAGATGTCAAGAGAGATTTCAGAGGTAGAGCCGAGCTGAGTTGAGCTTTCCGAGGTAGAGCCGATGGTACAGGAAGGAGTCAGGTCTGATAGAAGGCTTGCTGGTTTGGGAAAATAGGTGCTTAGCACGCACTATGCTAGGATACATGAGGAGAGCTAACGCTTTTATATAAACTGCCTTCTGGTATCATCTCACGCGAATCTAAGAATGGAATCGCCTAACGACGTGGCAGAAGGCAAAATGAAGAGCTGAGGGAGGACGTACGAACAGAGGTTTGTTCTTTGTGCCCAGATAGAATCTGCCAGTTTGTGTAAGGTCTGCAATTGTGCCATTGGTGCCAACCACTATCTGCTGTGTAAAGTGGGACTCACTCCGGACTCCCACGTGAAACATTTCTGGGAGACCCCATCAGATGAAAGCACATGACAAATGCAATGCTAGAAGGGCATGGAAGGGGGGCTCTCTAGAAAGCATCTGGGGCCTGGATAGGGGGAGCTAGATGAGCTGGGAATCCAGGCTGCACGGAATTAGCATACCGGAGGCAGTTGAAGCTGGGGTCGCAGGTGACATCACCCAAGGAGGGCCCAGGACAGACACTCAAGGAGCACTGGCATTCAGGGGGCAGCTGAGGTCGGTGGCAGTGGAAACTGAGGCATGAAGAGAACAAGGAGAGGGCAGAGGCTGGGAATCTGCCATGTGACGGACCAGGCTGGTTAAGGGCAAGTGGAACGTGTGAGGGGGGGAAGCAGGCACAGTGGGAACAAGGGAATCAGCAAAAATGGTGTGTGGGCCTCTATTGCAAGTCAGGCGCTTACATATGGCCGCTGTGTACTAACTTCTCTCAGTCCAGACCCAGCTTAGTTTGCTCTTGGCCCACGGCTCATGGCTCTCAGGGAGGCTGCCGCCTTGACCTTTTAGAGCTCAGGCCCCTGGGATCAGAGGTCAAGAAAGAAGGGGCTTATAACTTCCCTTCACTCATCTCTGTGATAAGAGCTTTTGAACCACTGGGCCAACGCACTCTCTCATTTTGCACCGAGAAAAACAATCAGTGTAGATACTATGCAAAGATATTTCTGAGTGTGGCTTTGATCTCGCGGTAGCAGCATTCCAGGAGAAAAATAAGAAAAAAGCTTCTTAAGAATCTGCTGCTTGTTGGCTGAGAGATTGGGTGTTGTGCTGATTGATGAAGGTCCCAACACTCAGCAGTTCAGGGGAGAAAGCAGGCCTTCGCTATTGGAAGAACTGCACGCGTGCTCTTGTCCTGGAGGGACAGCCCCTATCTTCGTGGTTAAGCACTTCCAATGGCAACCATGTGTCAGCTGGAAATTTTCTTTAACTAAAGGAATTAATCAACAATACGTCACAGCGTCACGAAGGGTTTTCTGCACCTGTGTGCCATCAAGAGTGAATCACATCTGGTAGAATTCTATGTGCAAACAGATTTTTTAAATAATTTTTTTAAAGTTTATTTATTTACTTGAGAGAGAGAGAGAGAGAGAGAGAGAGAGAGAGAGAGAAACAGAGAACATGAGCAGGGGAGGGAAAGAGAGAATCCCAAGCAGGCTCCACACTGCCAGTGCAGAGCCCAAAGTGGGACGTGAACTCATGAACTCTGAGGTCATGACCTAAGCCAAAACCAAGAGTCAGATGCTTAACTGACTGAGCCACCCAGGTGCCCCACCTCTGAAGAGGAATGTGATGGAACAGAGTTGAAGAAATAATGATGATGTAAATGTTCTACAAGTCAAACTGTTCTCGTAATCACACTGCAACAATACATACATTAGTATTAATATATACATATGTTATTATGCTGATTTCTTTGGTTAAATAAAAATTCCAACGGACAGGAGGTAGATTTGAGAAGGTTTTAACCATGAACGAATCAAGATAGGGTAGTACCTGGCCAGAGATAAATCCAAGATTACATTCGTTTTGGTGGATTGGGACCAAATGCAGATTTTTCAAGGAAAAGTAAAGTGGCATTTAACCTATAATTTCTCTTTTCTGAAAATTAGTGTTTTTTATTTGATTACTGATAGAAATTGATCATGTTCACATTTCTTCCTTGCCTCTCGTCTTAATTCAGAAAATAGAATGTATTCTGTCTGCTGTCACTCTCCTCACCCCACATCTTCTCATTCTCATTAAGGCAGAGTTGCTAAATAGTTGATATAGTTTCTGATGAGAATTGGATGATCATAGAGATTGAGGAACATGCCACACGCGTGATCAAAGGAGGAGACTGTGTATAGGTGAAACCTGTGAAGTCTCATTTTGACAATTTTATTTTGACAAGTTATTCCCCTTAAAAAAAATTTTTTTTTTTCTGGCCTGAACTTGAACCATTAGGGTCATTACTGTTCTGGATGTTTTTTGTTCTCATCTATTTATTTACTAGCACCTAAGGTCTGCAGCTGTCCTCTGGTGCCGACCACTGCTGTATACGCAGGACTCTCACCCAGCCCTCCGCGCAGGTGCCATTTCTGGGAGGCTCTTGGGGACTGTAGTGGGCGTTGGGCTCTACAAGTGGGCTCTTGAGGGCAGGGATCTCAGATCCAGAAAAGGGTAAGAGGAGAATCCTGTCTGGTTAGATTCTCCAGTCTCTCTGACCTGTGCCAGAAGTACATCTTGAGAATCTTCCAGTTGAAAGTGTCTATTCTATGTAATGAGAACAATGTAACTTATTCTTTTTTTTATTTGTCATGACTCCCAAGAATAATAGGTATGTTTTTCAGGCCAAAATGTTGGGGACCTTATTGCCTCAAATTTTCCAGTCAGAGATGAAGGAGCTAAACATATGGCAAAAGCTCATTGCTAGTTTAATCCTCCTTTTCTATTTCCTAAAACACAAGACTCAAATGATTCTAAGTTGGAAGAGCAAGCTGACACACAGTCCAGTAGAGCTCGTGCTGGAATGTACTAGAAGATTCTGATCCAGTGGCGTCTTGTTACAATATAAAAGCCTTAAATATCGATGCAGCTGCAAATTCAGGTGGTGAAAAACATGGGTATTTGAAAAATGTGAAACTATGAATTATAACATTAACCACCATTTATTAGCCCTTCCATTGCTTTCAGGTTTTCTATTTCCTGATTTGTATACCTGCTCTCAAAGTCAAATCCAATGATCAATCACGGTAGTCAGCGGTTCCTCAGGGTCAGCACATCTGCTTCTCCTCATGTCCTGGCTTGCTATGTTCATTTCTATTTTGTTAACCTGTATACATACACATTCTTTATCTTCAAGTTTCTTTTGGAAAGAGGCAGCATTCTGCATACAGTTTTGGAATTAGTTTCTAAAGAATAATTAATTGAGAAGGCTTTAGTTTGTCTTAAATTCTAAATAATCAATGGATTACCTGGCAGGAAGACAACAGCCATTCTTGTTAAATTATTCTGCTAATGTTTACTTTGTAAGCAGTGGTATTTTATGCAAACAAAATTGGAAAGCCTTGCTTTGGGCCCTGTAGGGGCAAAGGGCTTTCTTCTATTACTAAGTATTGTCTGGTAGGCCTTCCTGAGGGAGGCTTTGTCATTTCCACACCTCCCTGGAAGGTGGATCGGAAAGGACATGTGGGGCTGGGCTGTTTTCTAGAATGAAGTCTGACTTACTCTCCTTTTCAGTATAGATAATTTGTATTCATAGATGCATAATTTTTACACTTGTACTTTAGGAACAATTTATACACCTGTGTATATAGTACATATGTGATCATTTCTCTAAGCTGTTTCATTTCTACCTGAGTGGCCCTCCATAATTAATCCAATATACTTTTGCACAATGACCCGAATGAAATATAAACTGTTCAAAAAGAATTTAGATTTCCAGAGAGGACAGTTGCTCATTGACAAGGACTCCTACCCTTGGCAAGCTGACTCCGAGGGAGCTGTCAGAAACCTGAGAGGGAGAATGAACTCAAGGGCAGCATAAGTCACCTCCAGGTGGCAGCTCACTGCTATCAGTTGGTGGTGTTAAATCAGGTGGCAGCCTCCTCTGGGGCTGGGGTCCCATTATTTAAAAAAAATTCTTTTTCAATGTTTATGCATTCTTGAGAGAGAGGGCAACAGAGCGTGGGCAGGGGAGGGGCAGAGAGAGAGGGAGGCAGCATCCCAAGCAGGCTCTGCGCGGCCAGAGCAGAGCCCAATGCGGGGAGCAAACTCACGAACCATGAGATCATGACCTGAGCCAAAGTTGGATGCTTAACTGACCAAGCCACTCAGGCAGCCCCATTTTTCTTTTTCTAATGTGTATTTATTTTTGAGGGGGAGGAGGGGTAGAGAGAGTGGGGACAGAATCCGAAGCAGGCTCCTGGCTCCAAGCTGTCAGCGCAGAGGCTGACATGGGGCTTAAACTCACGAACCGTGGGATTATGACCTGAGCTGGAGTCCCCATGCTTAACCGATTGAAACACTCAGGCACCCCTAAATTCGTTTTTCAAACAATGGCAGATCTCATAGCACTCCTGGAGAAGGGAGAGGGCTTGTGAAATAAAATACATATGGGACACTACAGGTTGGGATTCACCTCTTCAGATGATTGATATTAACCAATATACCAACCATGACAACTTTTAAGCTAAATATTGAGGAAGGCATCTATCTTTTCAGCTAATGTGTGTATGGGTGGGTGGATGATGATAGTGACCAGGATCTAAAACTGTAACATGAGAAAGTGACACAAATTCCACAAGTTTGCAATACAGATAAAAGACCTAAATCAACATAATGGAGATTTCAATCTAAAAGTAAGATCATGGTTTTATGTAAAGTTTTCTCTCTTAATGCTCTCCATAGGAAAAGAGAGTATTTTAAGATTATAGAGACTATTATCAATGAAAACTTCCTGAAATTCAGGCATACAGACCAGCAAATTCACTTTCAGTGGAGTGGACTAGGACACACAGATGGGGTGCCTCTCAGCCTCTGCTCCCCTTTCTGGGAGTTGCCCATGGTCACACCCAGCAGCCACACTCACACTTGCCTTCCTGCCTGTGGCTGACGAGACCAGCAGTGGGTCCAGCAGAGACTCCGTCCTGAGAGTTCTGAATGGGGCACTGTGAGATGCTGTGTCGTCATTTCCGCAGGCCAGTGAACAGAGCACGAGCAAACCAGGGAGTGAGGGCAACCGCGGCGGGTCACATGCACGTATAAGCAGTGACCGCTGGTCTGCTGAGAAGCCAACAGAGGGGACAATGTGAGAGAGAACTTGAGTAAGGGAAGCTTAGCTGACTGCCAGGTTCCTGGTCCAGTCCTCTGTGGGTCCCAGCTCTGCTTGATGCCCTTGGATTCCATTAACTATCGAGAACCTTCCATGAAGGCCTTTTTGCTTAAATTAGTTTTAACTAACGTCTTTACCTTGTGACACAAAAAGCCTTGACTAGAAAATATGGTAACCAAAGCAAACTGTGTAATGTAACCAGTAATTAACATTGAGAAAGAAATGTAAATGGAAGCAAAATTAGGAATGTATTAGTCATTTTTCCCTGCTGAAAATTTCAGAGCAGTCATTCTTAGCTTTTTGCAGGGGGTGGTAACAGAATTCTTTAAGAAGTTGATTGATGGAAGTTACAGACACTTTTTTTTAGGGAAAAAACCCACTTTTTGCATATAAGCCATGTACCACAGGGTAAGTACTTAGATAATTTGTGTTTTTATTAAAAAAAATTTTTTTTAATCTTTATTTTTGAGAGAGAGACAGAGTGTAAGCAGGGGAGGAGAAGAGAGAGAGGGAGACACAGAATCTGAAGCAGGCTCCAGGCTCTGAGCTGTCAGCAAGGAGCCAGACATGGGGCTCGAATTCATAAACAGCAAGATCACGACCCGAGTTGAAGTCATACATTTAACCAACTGAGTCACCCAGGCTCCCCGATTAGTGTTCTGATTTGAGCCTTAATAAATGTACATATATACCTATCATCCTCATTGTGTCACCCTTATAAGCTTCTTTCTGAAGGATAAAACCAGTTTTCTCTGTAAATTTTCACTTCCTTTAACTTGATGGCTCAATCAGAATTATTCAATTCTATTGAATAACTGTTGAATTCAACAGTTATTATCTGTTAAATTATGAGATATATATTGTACCAAAAACCTTTTTTAAAAAAGTTTATTTATTTATTTTTGAGGGGGTCAGAGGGGAAGAGAGAGAGAGAGAGAGAGAGAGAGAGAGAGAGAGAGAACCCCAAGCAGGCTCCATGCTGTCAGCACAGAGCCTGATATAGGGCTCGATCTCACAAACCATGAGATCATGACCTGAGCTGAAATCAAAAGTCAGACACTCAACTGACTAAGCCACCCTATCCAAATACTTTTTCATAATATTTAAAATACTTTTGAATGCAAATCCTGATCGATGCCTGAAACATAAATTGTCTTATTAAGGTGGATTAGATATACTTCACATTGAAATTGAATGCCCTCTTCTGTAGGCTACGCTTTTCTTCCCTATGTTAAACTTGTAATTTATCAAAGGCTCCAAGTAGCTATTAAGTCAGATGGTCTGTATTTGAATCCAGCCTCTGCTACTTACCACATAACCTTGGGCAAATTATTTAGCCTCATTGGCAAATGATGTCATTTGAGAGTAAATTTCCTCATTGGCAAATGATGTCAAGAGTGGTACCTAATCATAAGGTTTTTGTGAGGTTTTAGTAAAACCCATTTAAAGCACTTAGCAAAGCCTAACATAAGGCAAGTAACTAATAAATATTAATTTCTTATCTAGATGAATTGACATAAAAACTTAATCACGATATACTGTTAACTTGCTTCTCTTGAAAGCCTTTTCTCCTGATTTGTCCTGCATACTTACACGGATAGAGTAAGTGCCAGGATTGAGTCAGGGTCAGGTCCATTCAAGGCTTTCCTCCTCTGGGAACCTCCCTCCCTCTTCTAGACAGAACGAGTATAGCTGAGTTCCACCCCCAGACTCTGGGACAGGGATTGTATTATTCTCCTCCTCTGTATGCCATGACACAATTTGTTGAATAGATATATGAGTAAAGAAGCACAGAGCCTGTATTGAAGGAGATTCCTGCCCTTTCCCTCTCATTGATCAGACCCTGAGGGAGAGTATGGAGAGGTTACAGACATGGAAGAGGTTGGTATGAGAAAAAGAAGGATCCTACCAAGTTAGGGAAAGATGGATTGTTCTGTAGCCGTGGTAACAAGAAGCCACCAGAACTGGTTGTTAAGTCTCTTCAATCTATCTGTGACAATTAGCTGAACTGAACATACTTTTGCAAACCAACCAGTGTTCACTCTTGCTTTTGAAAATCAGTCAATAAATAAGAATGGACCCGCTGTGGTAAAAGTGCACCTGAGCACCTGCAAATCAGTATGTCTCACCTGAGCAACCACATTTCCACAGATGATGTCAACCCATTCACACTTCTGAAAGGCCATCAATCCATGAATTCCACACTTCTCAAAAACCCTACAGGAGATCAGCAATCTGCTCTGCTCTTGGAGACCATACCTGACAAGCAGTTCTCCCTTACTAGAGACCGCCATAAATCCAGTTTTGTCCTTTAATATCAGATATGGGGAAATAGTCTCATCATCCTTTCCCATTTCTGAAACAGAAAACTCTTCTATTTAGATAAATTTCATGTAACATAATTCACCACCTTAAACATTTTAGAGTATACAATTCAGTGATTTTTAGTATATTCGCAATGCTATGCAACCACCATCCCTGTTTAATTCTAGAATATTTCTACTTTAACCTAAAAGGAAACCTGTAGTCCCCAGTTGCCCTTCTCTTCATCACCCATCAACTACCACTCTACTTTTTGTCTCTGTAGGTTTGCCTATTCTTGACAGATAATATGAATGGAATCACACTGTGTGTGTGGCCTTTTGGGTCTGGCTTCTTTTACTCAGCATGTTTCAAGGTTCATCCATGTTGTAGGATGGATCCATTCATTCCTTTTTTATGACCAAATATTATTCCACTGTATAGACACACTACACATTTTTAAAATTTTTTTTTAACGTTTATTTATTTTTGAGACAGAGAGAGACAGAGCATGAACGGGGGAGGGGCAGAGAGAAAGGGAGACACAGAATCTGAAGCAGGCTCCAGGCTCTGAGCCATCAGCCCAGAGCCCGATGCAGGGCTTGAACTCACAGACCACAAGATCGTGACCTGAGCTGAAGTCAGACACTTAACCGACTGAGCCACCCAGGCACCCCAGACACACTACACATTTTTTATCCATTCTTCTGTAAATGAATACTTGGGTTGTTTCTACCTTTTGTGAATAATGCTATGAACGTTGGTGAACATTGTTGGTGTGCAAATACCTGTTTGTAAGTACCTCTTTTCAATTGGTTGACAATTTTTTTTTCAGGACTTTAAGTATATCACCCTAAGGGCACCTGGCTGGCCCAGTTGGAGAAGCGTGCAACTCTTGATCTCGGGGTTGTGAGTTCAAGCCCCACACTGGGTGTGGAGATTACTTTAAGATAAAATCATAAAATCACAAAATCAAAAAATACATACATACATATGTCACCTACTGCCTTCTAGCCTCTGTGATTTAAAAAAAATTTTTTTATTACTCAAAAAAACTTCACTTTTTTAGTTAGCTTTCTGACTCTGTGCTTGTGCCTTCAACACTTTCAAAACAATTTTCTGCTCATCAACAAGGAAAGCACAATTGGTCCTATCACAAACACACTTAGCTCACATGGAACCACCATAGGTCCTGATGATATGTTCTTTCATTTTAGACAACCTCAGAAGAACTCTAGGTCTCATAGCATGAACTCCTCAAAGTCAGCCTGGGCACACCCCACAAGCAGAATTGGATGCTTTCCCAATCTTCTTGGTATAAAGGTAAATGATTGTATTACCAGGGGTTCAGGACAGCCTGGTTTTGTTAGAGGCTGTATCGTAGGACAGCCAACGATGGTATGTCAAACACTAGACCATTCTGAGTGCCTATGGACACCATCCCGAGAAGAAAAAGCTAGCCTCCATGATTTCTGATAAGAAACCCAGCCATTAACTCATTTTATGTGATGTGATTAACACATTTTATGTGATGAGTTGCTTATCTAGAATAGGCAAATCCAGACACTGAAAGTAGATCAGTGGTTGCCAGGGTTTGGAGGAAGAAGGAATGAGAAAACTGCTCATGGGTATGGGGTTTTGGAGTGAAAATGTTAAAAAAAGAAATTAGTAATGATGATTGCATAGCTCTATGAATGTATTAAAATCCTCAAAACTGTAGATTTTAAAAGGATAAATTATGTCTTGAGCTGCTATAGAAAAATCTACATTGGATATCTCAAAGGCATCTCAAAATCAATGTTTCCAACATCAAATTCTTGTTACTATCAACCTGTCTTCTTCCTGTGCTCTCTCGAGCTCAGTGAGTAGACCACCACCCATCTACTTACACAAAATAGAAACCCTAGGTCATGCTTGCCACCTTGTCTCTCCCTTCCCCCAATATTTAGTCAATCGCTGAATCTTATCAATTTTACCTCCTAAATGTCTAAGTGTTCCACTTGTCCCTATCTTTAACGGTCCATCCCAAAGCCACCACAAAACTTCTTATCTGGTCTCCTTGCATATGCACACTTGTCCCTCTTCAATTTGCTATCCCTGCAGCACCTGGCAGTGCTGGACTGCACAATAGTTAGACCAGGCACGTACTGACTACATCAGCAAAGCAGGCCACTTAAAAATTGAGGCAGGGGTGGGGCGCCTGGGTGGCTCAGTCGGTTGAGCGACCGACTTCGGCTCAGGTCATGATCTCACAGTCTAGGAGTTCCAGCCCCTCGTTGGGCTCTGTGCTGACAGCTCAGAGCCTGGAGCCTGCTTCGAATTCTGTGTCTCCCTCTCTCTCTGCCCCTCCCCCGCTCATACTCTGTCTCTGTCCCTCAAAAATAAGTAAACATTAAGAAAAAAAATTGAGGTAGGGGTGCGTGGGTCCATCAGTCAGTTAAGCATCTGACTCTTGGCTTCGACTCAGGTCACAATCTCACAATTCGTGAGTTTGAGGCCCAAGTCAGGTTCTGAGCTGACAATGCCAAGCCCGCTTGGGGCTCTCCCCTCCTCTCTGTCCCTATCCCACTAGAACACCCCTACCCCCTCTCTCAAAATCAATAAATAAACTTAAAAAAATTGAGGCAAAATTTCTTGAAAACTTTTGGTATTTTGTATTAGGATATAAAATTTCTGTAACAGAAAACCCAGCTCACACTTGCTGAGATAATGGGAAAATGTATTATCTCACCTAACAAGTCCAGAGTGAAGCAGGCTCTAAGGTTAAGCTCAGCCACGTCTTAAAGCACCTCCATTTTTTCTATATTGTTGTTCTGCTACCTCTCCTCGTGGTGGTAAGGTGGCTGCCAGGAGCAAATAGGCAGTATGTCCCCTTATTCACATCCAGTGGTAGAAGGAAAACCTCCCTCAATGACAAGTTAGTTCGTCCTTCAGCTTGTATCAGGCAAATTTAAGTTACAGGCACATTGTGGACCAGGGAAAGGCCCAACACTCATTGGCATGGACTGATTAAGGTTCACCTGTGGACTGGACGGACAGCTGAGTAAAATTTGAGGCTCTGCTGAGGAGGAAGAAGAGGGGGATGGATGCTTGCCCTTGATCTAATAACATGGCTTTTCTTTTGGGCAAGGGTTGAAATATAGGGAGGGGCCCTAACACATTGTAGAAAGAGGAAGTCAACTTTAGCAGAGTACCATTTACAGTACAAGTTTTCCCCTTTCATATTTCAGTATTCAAAACTCAAATGCATTTGATTTTCTGTCATCTGGCACAAATTTAACAATTTATCTGCAACTGGTAAAAAGCTTTCCAATTTTTTTTACTGCATTATAATAAAGTTCAAATGTAAAGATTATCATACCAAGTGTGGGTCATTCTTTTTCTAATTATAAAATATACTGAGCACAATGGCAGAAGTTCACTAACTACAGGAGTAAACACAAAGTCAAAGACTTCTCTTTTGGGGGCTCTACGCATTTAAGCAATATATATGACACATCTACAATTGTGTCAGCAAGCCTTAAGTAAAAAAAAAATGTATTTTAGGCAGTTACAGGATAAGTTGAAGGACCTGAAACCATTCTTTCAGCTAACAGGTCTAGATACATTACAGGTAATTAAGTTCTAAAAATCTGCTGTATTAAAAATCAAGTGCACTTAACCCAGAGATAAAGGGTTCTGTGTGTTAGGTTATTCATGGGGTGCCTGGGTGACTCAGTGGGTTATATGCCCAACTTAGGCTCAAGTCTTGATCTCACGGTTCGTGAGAATCAGGCTCTCTACTGTCAGTGCAGAGCCCACTTTGGATCCTCTGTCCCCTTGCACTCCTGCCCCTCCCCGACTCATGCTTTCTCAAAAATAAATAAACATTAAAAAAAAAGAGGTTATTCATTCAACAGTATACATAAGTCACTAACAAGCATTGAGGTCAATCGTTCCGCTACCTACGTGTGGTTGGCCAGCTCCTACAAGTCTACGGTAGAAGCTCTCTTCCCTAGGTCGTCAGGATCTGCTGATCAGAGTGGAGAATCACAAAATTATAATAAACATTAAAATGTTATTTTTTTTAATGTTTATTTATTTTTGAGACAGAGAGAGACAGAGCATGAACAGGGGAGGGTCAGAGAGAGAGGGAGACACAGTATCTGAAACAGGCTCCAGGCTCTGAGCCGTCAGCACAGAGCCCGATGTGGGGCTCGAACTCACGGACCGTGAGATCATGACCTGAGCCGAAGTCGGACGCTTAACTGACTGAGCCACCCAGGCGCCCCAAAATGTTATTTATTTTAACGTTTATTTATTTTTGAGACAGAGAGACAGAGCATGAATGGGGGAGGGTCGGAGAGAGGGAGACACAGAATCTGAAACAGGCTCCAGGCTCTGAGCCGTCAGCACAGAGCCCGACGTGGGGCTCGAACTCACGGACCGCAAGATCATGACCTGAGCCGAAGTCGGCCGCTTAACCGACTGAGCCACCCAGGCGCCCCTTAAAATGTTATTTTTAATTAAAAACATACAATTCCATTCATCCACCATTCCTCTGATATCGGGCTAAAAGGCCTTTTCTGATTGGAGTCTATGGACCAGGGCTGTACAAAAGACATACAGAGCAAGCAGCACTATCAATTTTAGTTTCATTGGACTGAGGACTCAAGACACTTGTAGAGAAAACTGAGGGCAGAATTCTGCTGGATTTTGACCTTTCCTCCAGCCGAACTTACACATTTGTTTGCCCATACCTAATCCCACAGCATTTTTTTCTTGAGAAAGACAATCCTTTAGAGCTACTTCTGGGTATCCGATAGGTCTTTACCAGGACTTTCTAAGTATTCAACTTATTTTCATGGACATCACAACTCTCTTCACGCTCCTATTTGTTTCATTTGGGTAATATTAAATTAAATTATATGATTACCAAGTACAACTTGCATAAACAAGTTTGGGAACAAATGACTGACTTTTGGAGAGCATACGCGTCAGGAAGAAGTGATTAGCCCGTCAGGGACTAGCCTACTTACTAGTTGTAAAAATTGTGTGGGTCTTCAGCATCAGGAGTATTTTTCACACAGAACAGGAACTGGTTCAAAGGTATGAACCACAGGAAAGCTGAGCTGGTTTTAGAAACAGAAAATCTCAATTCAGAAACTTAGCATTCAAATTCATATGAAGCTGTGAAACTCTTGAGGGGAATGCTAACAAATAAGATTTGACCAAACCCTTCTTTGCTAAGCCGCCAGGAGGGCCAGTAATGCTTCTCTGCAGCAGGGCATAATGCCGGGGTCTCCCATTGGATGTGTTTGGTGCCACCGGGTCCAACATGGTGAATGCTCTGAAATATTAAAATACATTTCTTTGGGGGCGCCTGGGTGGCGCAGTCGGTTGGGCGTCCGACTTCAGCCAGGTCACGATCTCGCGGTCCGTGAGTTCGAGCCCCGCGTCAGGCTCTGGGCTGATGGCTCGGAGCCTGGAGCCTGTTTCCGATTCTGTGTCTCCCTCTCTCTCTGCCCCTCCCCCGTTCATGCTCTGTCTCTCTCTGTCCCAAAAATAAATAAAAAACGTTGAAAAAAAAAATTTTAAAAAAAAAAAAAAATACATTTCTTTGAAGAAGGCAGGAAAGGAACTGTTCCTAGTTTATGTTTAAGAAAATATTGAAGGGGCGCCTGGGTGGCTCAGTCGGTTAAGCGGCCGACTTCGGCTCAGGTCATGATCTCGCGGTCCGTGAGTTCGAGCCCCGCGTCGGGCTCTGTGCTGACAGCCTAGAGCCTGGAGCCTGCTTTGGATTCTGTATCTCCCTCTCTCTCTCTGCCCCTCTCCCGTTCATGCTCTTTCTCTGTCTCAAAAATAAATAAAACATTAAAAAAAGACAAAAATTTAAAAAAAAGAAAGAAAGAAAATATTGAAGTCAAGCTTTCGGCTTTCGGCTCAGAAAGCAACTGTCTTCAAGGTGCAACTGTCTTCGGTCGTCCCGAATCCAGGTTCACCTGACACCAGCCGCCTGCAACATGGCGCCTAAATTTGACCCCGGCGAGATCAAAGCCGTACACCTGAGGTGCACTGGTGAGGAGGTTGGCACCACATCTGTCCTGGCCCCGAAGATTGGCCCCCTGCGTTTGTCTACAAAAAAAGTTGGTGATAACATCACCAAGGCAACTGGTGATTGGAAGAGTCTGAGGATTACAGCGAAGCGGACCATTCAGAACAGACAGGCCCAGATTGAAGTGGTACCTTCTGCCTCCACCCGGATTACCAGAGTCCTCAAGGAACCACCAACAGACAGAAAGAAGCACAAGAACAGTAAGCACAGTAGAAATATCACTTTAAAATTTTTTTAAATTTTGTTTTATTTTGAGAGACAGTGTGTGCACACACACAGGCACAGGCAGAGGCAGAGGGAAAGGGAGAAAGAGAAAAAATCATCAACAGGCTCCACGCTCAGCACAGAGCCTGACTCGGGGCTCAATCCCATGACCCTGGGATTGTGACCTCACCCAAAATCAAGAGTCAGAGGCTCAACCAACTGAGCCATTCGGCACCCCAGAAATCTCACTTTTGATGAGATTGTCAATATTGCCTGATAAATGTGGCACGGATCTTTAGCTTAGCCTGAGAACTCTCTGGAACCATTAAAGAGATCCTGGAGACTGCCCAGTCTGTGGGATGCAATGTTGATGGCCACCACCCTCATGACATCACAGATGACATCAATAGTGGTACAATGGAATGCCCAGCTAGTTAAGAACTACTAATAAGGAAAATATTTGAATAAAGGATCATTTGACAACGAAAATAAAGAAAAGAAAAAGAAAGGAGGTAGGGAAGAAAGAAGGAAACAAAGAAAGAAGAGGAAGGAAGGAAGGAAGGAAGGAAGGAAGGAAGGAAGGAACAAAATATTGGTAGCTTTAATAGTGGGTCAGATTATGGGGCGCCTGGGTGGTTCAGTCGGTTGAGTGTCCAACTTCGGCTCAGGTCATGATCTCATGGTTTGGGGGTTCGAGTCCTGTGTCAGGCTCTGTGCTGACAGCTCAGAGCAGCTCAGAGCCTGGAGCCTGCTTCCGATTCTGTGTCTCCCTCTCTCTCTGCCCCTACCCTGCTTGTGCTCTCTCTCAAAAATAAATGTAAAAAAAATTTTTTTTAATAAAAAAAAAAATATGGGTCAGATTACTAAGGATAATAAAATTCTCAGGGCGCCTGGGTGGTTGAGTCAGTTAAGTGTCAGACTTCAGCTTGGGTCATCTTGTGGTTCATGAGTTCGAGAGCCCTGCATCAGGCCCTCTCCTCTGCTTTCGGCTTGGAGCCTTTGGATCCTCTACGCTGCCCCGCCCCCCACCCCCATTCTCTGTCCCTCCCCTGCTTGATCTCCCTCTCTCAAAATAAACGTTAAAAAATAAAATTCTTCAAGGGAACCTATTTGCTAATCACTAGGGGCAAAACTATCCTGTTTCCTGGTGCCCTCTTGTGATAAAACAGCAGGTCTACAGGGCGGATTATGAAGCTTTAAGATTCAAGTATCTGAAAGAGATCTTCATTTACCTTCATTAACGGTTGGACTGTATACTGAGAACTAGCTACCAAAATGATATAAGGAGTTCAAGCAGTGGTGTTTAAGGGTGGGCCATAGAATTGTAAGTATTTCCTTCCCACCCCCTAAATCATCTAAAATGAAATTATATTACGTTTATTAGTAAAAACAACAAAAACACCACCATGATTTACTACCACAGTTAATAATCAGCAGAACCAATTTAAAGTTTTTGGATAGAATGTCCTAAGCCTCAACATGATGACCCCTCTTTTAGTAATTCTTTTTTTCCAAGATTTTATTTTTAAGTGATCTTTACACCCAATGTGGGGCTTGAACTCACAACCCAGAGATCAAGAGTTGCATGCTCTACTGACTGAACCAGGCAGGCATCCCCCTTTCTAGTAATTTTTACTGAATTCAGGGGGAAGACCAAATAATTCTTTTTAAGTTTTCCTATTGTTTTATCTCATGCTATTGAAGAACTTTAAAAAAAAAAAAATTAATAAGCAAGGCACATCTACAACTGTTTTTCTAACTAGCATTAGGAAGCCCGCTAAATTATGGAATCTCTAAAAAGGTTTAACACGTCTTCTAAAAGGCAGTATTGGGGCGCCTGGGTGGCTCAGTTAAGCAGCCGACTTCGGCTCAGGTCATGATCTCACGATCCGTGAGTTCGAGCCCCGCGTTGGGCTCTGTGCTGACAGCTCAGAGCCTGGAGCCTGTTTCAGATTCTGTGTCTCCCTCTCTCTGACCCTCCCCTGTTCATGCTCTGTCTCTCCCTGTCTCAAAAATAAATAAACGTTAAAAAAAAAAAAAATTAAAAGGCAGTATTGAATGGGGTTAAGATTATTAACTCTGGGGCACCTGGGTGGCTCAGTCGGTTAAGCGTCCAACTTCAGCTCAGATCACGATCTCGCGGTCCATGAGTTCGAGCCTGGCGTCAGGCTCTGGGCTGACAGCTCAGAGCCTGGAGCCCGCTTCAGATTCTGTGTCTCCCTCTCTCTCTGCCCCTCCCCCACTCATGCTCTGTCTCAAAAATAAATAAACGTTAAAAAAAAAAAAAAAAAGATCATGAACTCTGGAGCCAAATGCCATTTACTCAGTGACTTTGGACAGTTACTTAGCCTGTCTGTGCTTCAACTTCCACATCTGTAAAACAGTGATAATATCACCTGATTGTCAAGAGAATTAAATGACTTAGTGTGTAACTAACCAGTTAAGTGTAAACTGCTTTTAACAGTGCCTGTCATGTAGTCGGTTGTATACACATTTAATAAGTTAATGCCTAAGTATATGTTAAGAATAGTTTTTGTAAGGATGCCTGGCTGGCTTAGTTGGTAGAGCGTGTGTATAACATGTGACTCTTGATCATGGGACATGAGTTTGAGCCCCACATTGGGTGGAGAGGTTACTTAAAAAATTTAAAAGAAGAGGAGGAGGAGGGGGACGAGAGGGAGGAGGAGGAAGAAGAAGAAGAGTTTTTGTATCGTTTTCATTCTCTTACTCAACATTCTTACCCTTCAGGATTTTTATTAATAATAATTTCTACTAGGCCTAGAGAAGTTAAACTTATGGTTAATGAAATATATATTTAGGGATGAGTAATCTAAATTTCTAAGAAGATGATGTTTAGAGAAGTTTATAAGCTGAAGACCTTGGATGAGGTCATGAGGCATGCCCATTAAGAAAGAGTTCTTCCTGAACCCATCTTCCCTGATGTGGAGAGCCTTGAGATGCTGACTGCACACTAGTAAGGAACCCAGGTATAAAGGGATGTGTGTATGGTTTTAGAATACGAACATGAATTCTTGGATGCTCCTCCCTTCAAAAGGTGGATCTTAATCCTCTCTCCATTGAGTGAGAGACAGACTTAATGACTTGCTTCTAAGTAGAAGGGATGGTATGCAGCTCTAGAGACAAGGTCCTTCCTCACATGGATCTGAAGGAAGCTGAGGGAAGCTGGCTGCCATTTCATGGATACCCACCAGCCCTATGGCAAGGCTCACGTGCTCCATCTTGTAAGTGGGCCATCCAGCCCCAGTCAAGTCTTCAGATGACTGCAGGTCCGACTGACTGGCTGAGAAACATCATGAGGCACACTGAGCCAGAAGCACCAGTTGAAGTACTCCTAGATTTGACCTGCAGAAAGCATGTAAGATATGTTCACCGGATCTAGTTGTTACATCTCAAGGTAACTTTCTACATAGCATAAGTAAGTATTATAGTGTGTATTCATGGATGAGTAAGAGAGCAGTGTAGAGTACCCTTTCTGGACCTGATACTATCCAACTGGTGAAAATCTATCATCTTGACCCAAGAGCTATCACCACATTGCAGTAAGATGCTGTGATAAAATGGTTTCTTTCTTCTCCCTGCCCAATTGCTACCATTTTTGTCACAAGCTTGTCAGGGTTTGTCCTACCATTAGCATAATTGCCTAGAATGTCTGTGATGAAGCTGGAGTGCAGTCTCAGTGAGAGAGACTATTAGAGAAAGTGGCAACCTGGCTATGGAGAAGCCCCAAAGAGCGAAGTTTCGTAATACATTGTCCAGGCTTTGGTTCTTTGTCCTAAAGGATCAGAAACTGTGTTTTATCAGAATATTCAGAATTCATAGACTAAATGGACAGACTTGGGGGCCGAACTATACAAATTAAATTCACATGAGACTAATGTATAAATCAGAAAGCTTCTCTAAATTTGCCACGTGTAGGGGTGCCTGGATGGCTCAGTTAAGCATCCGACTCGATTTCAGCTCAGGTCATAATCTCATAGTTCGTGAATTGGAGCCCCACCTCGGGCTCTTTGCTGACAGTGAGGAGCCTGCTTGGGATTCTCTTTTCCTCTCTCTCTACTCTTCCCCCATTTGTGTGTGCACTCTCTCTCTCAAAATAAACAAACTTAAAAAAAAAAAAAATTTGCTATGTGTTGAATGGAATTCTGGTGCTCTGAGCCAGAGTTCTTCCCTTTCTTGAATGATAGCTTGGAGGTCATATTAGCAAATCGGAAGATGGTTCAGTTAAGCTGGTAATTAGAGCCCAAAGCTGTGAGTCTCAGGTATGTTCTTCTCAAGCCATGGCAAGTCTTGATAAACTGATACTAGCTGAACAAGAGAACACTTCCGGTCACTAAACTGTTCACGTGTCTTGGGTTCAGTACCTCCCTTCCAGGGAGAACACTGTATGTACACAGTCATATTTTGCTTCTCCAAACTCTTGACAAATTGACCATTTATGATCACATTTTCTTTCCTCAAATGAGATAATATCACTTAAAAACCACAGAGTACCTAGGAAACAGAGGCTTACCTTCCCACAAACTGACTTAATTAGTTTAACTCTCTGGGGGTATCTTATTACCGAGTCCTTGGGAAAGGTCTCACTGTTGCTTTCACATATTACCTGTACAGTTAGGAACAGAGGACATTTATTAGCATGTCAGAGCTTGTCCAGAGATAATATTTTAAAACTGGCATAGCCTACATGAAAGGCAGTTTTGTAATTTTTTATCTTTCATCTAGAAAAATTTTCCATGATCAACAAAATCCTAAGTTGAGACCACCAGGGGTGGAAAAATGAATAAATCGGTTGTCAAAAATAGGGCATTTATGTGATGTTATTTTCCTTTTTTCAATCCACCATATGTGGTAGTATAGTTTTCTAACTTGAGTCATGAGTATTCTTACCAAAATTTAACCATTCGAATTTGGAACAAAGGCTAATGTGCACCTGTTCCGTTTCAGAACTTCAAAAATAGTTTTTAGTATACAATTATTTAATTTCGATAGGAAATATTTTGGTATTTAATGTCTTAATATTAACCAACAGCTACTGACTCAGAAAAAAGTATGTTCCATCAAATGTACGCATTTGAATTATTAAAAAAAAACTTAGGATTACAATAAAATCCTCAATATGTTGCCATTATGTAATTAAGATAAATAATATGTAATTAAGATAAATAATAATAAGATCAACAGTCATTGGTAATGTGCCAAAGTAATTTCATAAATTTATAAATATATCAAAATCTCTTTTAGTTTTATTATCCTCAGAAACTCAGGACTACTCAAGGGTCATTTACTTGTCATTTCCATCAGAGATCATTCTTACTGATTTTGTTTGTATGCTACAGAATACATCTTTTTCTAATACCTGTTTTACTAAAATGAAAATAGATTTTTTTTCTTGGAAATAAGATGAAGTCAAATTAGTTCAACAGCTGCTGAAATTTCACCTGAAATACCAAACAGCTCCAAAGTAACAAAAGGAAAAGATAAACACATTAGCTTTAATAGGGCTAGTACACAGTAAAAATTAAAAGAGCTATTTTAGCGAAGTTAACACAAGTAGAAAACTTGATCAAAGTATGTTCACTGAAAGTCCCGTCACTAGCATTTTTATTGAATACAACATATGCTAGAATATAAATACATAGTAATATGCCCCTTCTTATCACAGGGAATCTTTTACACAACTAAAATCATGGCCAACATATGACAAAAGAAAAATAAACCAAACCTGTAAATTCTCAGAAAAGGAGTTAAGGATATAGGAAAATAATGCATTTTATGTAATTACAGAGGACAGTTATAATGAAAATACATTACTTTCCTCTCTGACTCAATTTTATAAAATAAAGTCAACATGTATTAATCTGTGAATTGCTAAGAGCACATAAACACTGTGGCCCTCTCAAAAGACAGTGGTCAAAGACAAACTGTTATCTTGATGTTGTATATTGTTCTTAGTTCTTAACTGGAGTTGAGCTTCCTTTCATAGTCTTCTTTAGGTGGTGGTAGTTTGGCAAGATTTTCATCAGGAAATCCAGCTGTAGTGTCTGGGGCTAAAAAGATAAGAGAATTAAGAACTGACAAGCAGAAAGCAAGAGTACCAGGCAGCTCAGGGTCAGGGAAGTATAGGTGATTTCCACTGGCTGATTTTTGCTTACCTGTTTTTTGTGGGGTTTTTTGGTTATTTATTTATTTATTTATTTTGGTTGTTTAATTTACAATGAATATACATTAAGTTTGGAAATACGAAAAAGCCAAAAGATTTTACATATAAAAATATACATGAGGGGCACCTGGGTGACTAAGTATCTGACTCTTGATTTCAGCTCAGGTCACCATCTGCCCCGCGTCAGGCTCTGTGCTGACGACAAGGAGCCTGCTTGGGTTTCTCTCTCTCCCTTTCTCTCTGCTCCTCCCCTGCTCCAACTCACACTCTCTCGCACACTCTCTCTCTAAATAAATAAACTTTAAAAAAAAAATTAAAAATATACATGACTCAGTTTTCAACCCTGCTGTTACAGGCTTTACGCTGGCCTTGAAAAAGTTAAAAAGTTCTAATCGGGGCGCCTGGGTGGCTCAGTCGGTTGAGCGTCCGACTTCGGCTCAGGTCATGATCTCACGGTCCCGTCCGTGAGTTCAAGCCCCGTGTCAGGCTCTGTGCTGACTGCTCAGAGCCTGGAGCCTGTTTCGGATTCTGCGTCTCCCTCTCTCTCTGACCCTCCCCCGTTCATGCTCTGTCTCTCTCTGTCTCAAAAATAAATAAATGTTAAAAAAAAAAAAATTAAAAAAAAAAAAGTTCTAATCATAGACAACAACCTAAGTAGAATTCTTGGAACGCACAGTTTTCCACAGGCCCTACAAGTACACAGCTGTACTCTCTGCTCTTCACTCACCAGCGCCGCCCAAACTTCCCTCATTGCAAAACTCACTAGGGGTACTTGTGACAAATATGGATGATTATTAGGTCCTTGCCCGAGACATTTTGATTCAGTAAGTTCTTTAATAAGGACCTGTGATGAGTGAGATGTGGAAAACTGTATTCAACTTCAGATATTCTTACTCACTGAATTCTAATCTCTTTTAACCCAACTCCAGTTTCTTTTCTCCTTCTTCAATCATTTTTGCTGGTATGCAGAAAGATAGTGAAAACAACCCTGGTTTGTTTTACTGCCTTTTTGGTCTATAGAAGTAATACTTGCTTATAATAATAATAAAATCCAAACATTACAGAAACAGAATAACCCAAAGACAGCTGGAGTTTTAACATCTGATAAAATATGGCTAAGAATCAGATGCAAAATGATAGATGTCTTGAAAAATATTTTCTTTTGGAGGAGGGGAAAGAGGCTGGGTAACTAAAGAAATATATTGTGTGCCAAACAATGAAGTTCACAACTTCAATCAGAATGTCTTCTGTCCAAAGGAAACCCCAAATGCCCTATTTTATCTCCTGTATGAAACTCTAAATATATATTCTTAATTATTCTTGGTTCTTAGTAGGAAGAGATAATTTCTCGTAAGCCAGGAAAATATCAAAACACACTTGCATATTCACAAACTATGTTTATTTTCAAGTCAGCTATGTTGGTAAACTAACAGATGGACCAAAGTTGGTTGGCCAGTATAAATTTGGTAGGATCATTCCTTACCTTGAGGATTGGTATTTTCGGAGTGAATCAACAGTTTATAAAGTTTGGTGATACATTTTCAGTGAAAATACATTAAGATCAGGAGCAACATCTCTGGATTTTCTTTGCTCATTATCAATTTGTCATTGTCATCTTTGTACATATTTTTGATAATAACTTAAAGACTGAATAATTTCAATGCAAATAAATTCTAGTTTTAGGAATGTTTCTCTGATTTTAATCATTTGCTTTTTATTTTATTTTTTTAAGTTTATTTATTTATTTTGAGACAGAGAGAGGGAGGGGGAAAGAGAGTGGGAGAGAGAGAATCCCAAGCAGGCTCCACGCTCAGTGCACATCCTGTGACCTACGACCCCACAACCATAGATCATAACCTGAGTCAGACATTTAACTGGCTGAGCCACCCAGGCGTCCCTCTCATCTGCTATTTTTTTTTTTTAATTTTTTTTTTAATGTTTATTTTATTTTTGAGACAGGGATTGACATGAACGGGGGAGGGTCAGAGAGAGAGGGAGACACAGAATCTGAAACAGGCTCCAGGCTCTGAGCCGTCAGCACAGAGCCCGACGCGGGGCTCGAACTCACAGACTGCGAAATCATGACCTGAGCCGAAGTCGGACGCTTAACCGACTGAGCCACCCAGGCGCCCCTCTCATCTGCTCTTTAAATGGCAAACTTGCTGTCCCATTAAAACAATTATGTGGTAGTTTTTTGAAAATTAGCGCCAGAAATTTTTTCTAATTGAAGTATATTTATTTAACATTATTCAAGTGTTATATTAGTTTCAAGTGTACAACTTATCAATTCAATGATTCTATACATCACTTGGTGCTCATTATGATAAATGTAGTCACCATGACAACCATAATTACAATTTACTGACTATATTGCCTGTGCTGTACATTTCATCTCTGTGACTTACTTATTTTAAACTGGAGGTATGTACCTCTTAATCCTCTTGATCTGTTTCACCCATCTCTCTCCCCCCACCCCACCTCCCCTGTGGCAACCACCAGTTTGTTCTCTGTATTTAAGTTTTTCTTTGTTTCTTTCAGAAAGAACTCCTTTTTGGGGAGCCAGGGTGGCTCAGTCAGTGAAGCACCCGACTTTGGCTCAGGTCATGTTCTTGCAGTTCATGGGTTCCAGCCCTACATCAGGTTCTGTGCTGACAGCTCAGAGCCTGGAGCCTGCTTCTGATTCTGTGTCTCCCTCTCTCTCTGCCCCACCCCTACTCATGCTCTGTCTCTGTCAAACATTAAAAAAAAAAAAAAAAAAAAGAACTCCTTTTAAAGACAGGTTCCAGTACCTGTGGTCGCTCAGTCTGCACCCTACGAAGGCAGTCTGCACCATAGATCACTGTATTCTCAGGGATGACCTCAAATGTATTCAGGTTACAGCAAGCCCCAATGATGCAACCACTTGTCAGGATTACGTTTCTGCCCACATACGCTGCAATAAAAACATAGAAAGAACTGTATTTTAAGACAAATGATTAGAATGTTACATTTTTCCAAAATGTCTTAAGTATGAAAAAGTAAACTAGCTTTAAGAAAAAAAATTAAAGAAAATACTTCAATTCAGAGTTGGTAAAGCATAGAGGCAGGCAGACTAGTATTAGATGGATTAAACACAGAGCTCTGCTGCTGACTAGTTGTGTGACCTTGGACAAGTCACTATAAATTCTGAGAAGCTTATCTATGAAATGAAAGATCAACCTACTTACAGTTTGTTGTAAGGAATAAGTGAGATATTAAATGGAAAGTGCCGAGCTCAGGTTTGACACATAGTAAGTATATAATAAGTAGAAAATAACAACGATAATAATTGGTAATCAAAACAAAAACCATTAAGTAGACTAACAACAAGTCTAACTTTAGTATTTAAAAAAAGAAGCATTTTTCTTTCATGTCAGTTAGGACCACCAAAGATAAATTATTATTCTAAAGACATCTTATTGTTCAGGTTCTTTCTGGACTTTAGTGGGGCACGCTCTTGGGAGCTGCTTTCCCGTAGTGGTGACTTTACATGACCTCCTGCCCAGCTCCACTTATGATAAGTTGCTTATATTTGTTCCTGACTGGCTAGGTAAAGTAGTCCTGAAATTAAAGAAAGCAAACTGATACAGAAAATGATTTTTTTCTTCAATTCTGCAATTATATTAATCAACTAAATTATCACGGACACTAGTATTTAGCAGAAATCTTTTCAAATCTTTCATCTGAACGTTATGGTTTAATCCAATCCCAACTTATGTACACAGCTGAATTTTTAGTTCAATGTATTAAACACATTATTAGGTTCCTTAAAGGCAAAGATTTAGTCTCCTATTGTAGTCCACTTCCAACCATGCCTTCCTTCCACTTTGCCAGAGGTTATACTTGGGTTGTTTTCTAGGACACCACAAAGAAAAAGGAGGTAATCATTTTCACAATAAAATTCTGAATACAGCTTACCTTTTGATTCAATAACATTATTATCTCCCATTTTCATGGCTTGGGAATCTGTAAGCCAGAGTTAAGTAAACATTGTAAACATGTGCATCTTTTCCCCCTACCAATTCACTATATCCTTATCCTGCCCTGGGACAGAGGGTAGGAGCATGGGCAGGGCCATGCAGGCTCAGCCTGGTGAGAGCTCCTTTGCTCAGGGCAGCCTGAAAGTAAAGCTTTAATCTTTAAATGTAAGCATCTCTAAGTAGATATAAATGCCTTCTATGTTTTTTAAGGAAATGAGCATCTTTTACCCCCATTCTATAAGTAACATATTTTCACAACTGTTTGAAGAAAATTAAATTTATCACCCAATCACTTAAAGATAACACTGCTAACAGTTTGATATATCTTTATGTAAATACATATAATTCCCTTAACATAACTGGGAATCAAACTGTATAAACTTTTACAGCTCGCTTTATTTGCTTCAATTAAATTTGCAGGCATTATTCCATACGATTAAAATCTTTAAAACCGTAATTTAAGATGATGACTGCTTAATGATCCGAATAGTCCATTTTGTGCCTGTAGCTTAATTTATTTAAATATTTTGCTATCACTAAATAGATTTTATTTTCCTCCAAGTTTTTCTGTCATAAAATTATATCTTTCTGACAACATGAAAAGAGTTTACTAGCTTTTTAGAGTACAAAAATCAAGGTAAGAACTAGTAGCACTCTGGGGAAAAAAAAAACAAAGAATGAAATATTTCCAGGGGTGCCTGGGTGGCTCAGTTGGTTAAGTGTCCGACTCTTGATTTCAGCTCAGGTCATGATCTCATGGTTTGTGAGCTCAAACCCTGACATCAGGATCCGCTGTTAGCTTGGGATTCTTTCTCTCACTCTCTCTCTCTCCCTCCCTCTCTCTCCCCCTCTCTCTCATTGCCCCTCTCCCCCTTAAAATAAATAAATAAATAAAATAAACTTAAAAAAAAAAAAGAAATATTTCCATCCCTTTCCACCATTTCTTTGCAGCAGACAACATACTGTTAACCTAAACTATATAGGAATTGAATGGACAGAGCTGTGGTTCTTAAAGCAGGACAGAAGCCAGGATTCTTCTGTTTCTATGTCTACTGCCACTCAGTTATTGTTACCTATTGTTACCTGTGAACAAGCTGTAACACTAGGAGCAGTGTGTGTGTGTGTGTGTGTGTGTGTGTGTGTGTGTGAATGCATACTTATAATATACTTGATATATTTGACAGGTAAAATATGATGGTTTCTATGGAATATATTTTGGATACTAAAAACAGCTGGGAAGAATGTTTTACTTTAAACTATTGTAAAGGATACAACAGCCAACTTCAAACACATTATTGGTGCCAATGATCATAGGTTTTGGTTCTGGATCTTCAGCATCAGGGGTGATGTTATCAGGGTGACTATAAAAAGAAGAGACAAATCATCAAAGTCAATAATGCAATAAGCAATTCTCTTGTTTTAGAATTTGGGTTCATTCTGTCAATTTGATCTCCATCAAACTTAAAATATGTAACTATATAAGTAATTTCTTATTCCAAGTGAATTATTTATCATCTATGCTGAAGACTTGATTCTGAGTTGAAAAAGAACTAGTAAAAGGTAAAGAAGTCACAGGTAATTTTAGAAGGTCAGCCTTCCTTTGCTGATTTTTATTTTTTTTATTTTTAATTTTTCCTTTGCTTATTTTTAAAGCTCATAGCCCAGAGGGCCTTTTCCAGGACAAGGTAAAAATGATGCTGGCTATAATTTTTAGCTTATTAAACTGGAATCAAAATCATGCCTGGCTCGAAAAATTTCCATTCTCAATAATCATTTGAGATTGTGAAATGTAAACAGAAATTCATGTAATTATTTTATATGCTCTTAGGTAGTTTGAAATATTTGGAACATAAAATGTTTGTGGTCTAAGAGGAAGCCATTTTTTAAATGGTGCTTTATCTCTGACAGCTGAGTTACTGCAGAATATAGCTATTACTGACTTACTTACAACAAAGGTGCCAAAATAAGATTTTAAAAAGAAACTGCTTAATATAGTAAGAAACTCCCAAATCCTAAGTAAGTGTTATGACAAATCAATCTCTTTATCACAGTCAAATATTTTCCCAAGGTCTTTCTTACAAATTCCATACATTGTTGCTATAAATTAGGTATAAGCTTGAATTTCCTGCCAAAATTTTATCTAGAAAGCTTTATTAAATGCTTATGAAAATGTCATAGGTATTATAGTCTAGCTCACTAAGACCATGTACATGTTTGAATATTTTATCACTTTTTATTCTTGAAAGTTAAAAATTGCCAGGGCGCCTGGGTGGCTCAGTTGGTTGGGCATCCGGCTTCGGCTCAGGTCATGATTTCACGGTCTGTGGGTTCGAGCCTGGCGTCGGGCTCTGTGCTGACAGCTCGGAGCCTGGAGCCTGCTTCAGATTCTGTGTCTCCCTCTTTCTCTGCCCCTCCCCCACTCATGCTCTGTCTCTGTCTCAACAATAAAAATAAACATTAAAAAAAAATTGCCTCTAAGGCCCCCAAAATTTCAAATATAATTCTGGGTGCTACCCCCACAAAGCATATGAAAATATATATCAGAGTAAAGCTCATGTGTCTGGGCAGGAGTAATAACAATTCAGTCAGAAGTGAGAAATCTAACCAAAAGACTCTCTTCAAGGGTGGTGAGCACAGCACTTGGTTGTTGGAGTCAGGAAATGTTTGCTTAGCGCACAGCGGAGGTAGTGATACGTAAGGGGAAGATTATCAGACTGAGAGGAGGAGATTCTAGTCAGTCACCAACAAGTTATCTCACCTTGGACAAGTCTCTTCACCCATCTGGTCTCTGGTTTCCTTATTTACTAACCACTTGTGTTGAAAAGATCCTTAATGTTTCTCTAGTTCTAAAATAGTAGGCTTTCCAGATGTCTACCGTAAAAGGTTCCTATAGATAGCTGAATTAATAAAAACACAACCCGAGGTACTTAGTTCAGGGTATCTGAAAGTGTCTTACTCACGCATTTATGATAAGCGCCTGTTCTTCTATTAGGTTACCTTCCCCAATCACTATTGGCCCGGCTTCTGCAATAATCCGTGCTTTAGGGTGGATCACTGTCCTAGGTCCTGTTAAAAATACGGTGAAAAGAAATTATTGGTGGAGGCTACGCTTCCAATAGGAGGGGAGAAGGTGACCAAGAGGGGGCCGAGGCTATTGGGAACATTTTCTAAAGTATGTGCCAGGCACCACACTAGGTGCACTTTACAAATGTTATCTCCTCAGCTGTTATCAATAGTAGTTAGTGCCAAATCTCAAGGCAAGGTGAGTGGAGACAGCACAGGCTTTGGAGCCAGACAGCCCTGGCTAACCAGCTGTTTGGAAGCTTCTGTTATCTCAGCAGTGAAATGGGGGTGGGGAGAATACCATCTTACAGAGGCACTGTAAGGATTAGATGAGATCATGTTTGTAGACACAGTATTCTGGCACATTGTTGGCAATAACATTAATTCCCTTCCCTGCTTTCTCTCATAAAAGTAAGGCTCCCTTTGCTTATAATATTGGGCTTTCTCATGCTAGTGAACCACATTAACACTTTCTCATGCTTGTGTACTATATAGAGTTAGTCTTCCTATTAAGTGGCTAAGAGGAAACATGGGTGGAATGGGAGAAGGGAAACATGGAAACCTTATCTCTGTTACTTTGTCACCATCCCAATAACAAGCCTAACCACTGGAAGGAGGCAGAGATACTGTTGTGTCTGGTCTAGGACATGATTTTAACCAGTTAAAGGTTGAAAAGGTTACAGGGAGGCAGTGGAAGGAGCCAATATAATTACTGGAATCCTAAGACTCTGAAATAGGCAGACTGAGGGGACGCCTCCTACCTCAAATTGAAAGGAGCGGGAAGGGGTCTTACCACATCCATTTCACCACCAGGGTGGAGGTGGCCGGCATTGCTTAAACAGGGACACGATTCTGGACAGCTAACACATTCCCTCCCCTGGTTCTTAATTTCCCAAAGGCCTAGCATTTTGGTGATAATGAAATCACTCTTGAGAAAATATAACCTCATTACTGCCACTCCCTGCAACACTAGCCCCACCCACCCCCAATGCCATGGCTATTTTTATTGGTAAATAAGTGGACATGAAGTAACCAACTCTGAAAGTAAGACAGCCTGGGTAGAAGTGTTGACAGTGGGAAGGTAGTCAGGAAGATGCACTGTCCCTGTAATTCAGTACTCAACTATGTAAGTTAATTTATTCAATAATCATTAGCTGCGTGTGACAGGCAAGATCCAGTGCTATATGTTAGAGGGAAATAAAAAGAAATATAAGCTACTTTTGCCCTTTTGAGCTTGCATTTCTTCTTTATTTTGTTTTGTTATCTTGAAAACTGGAAATACTTAACATACTCACACACAAATGTATTAAATAAGGTGTTCCTGGTGCTCAGAGAACTGGAAGGAACCTCAGTGCAACTTTATTTTTTCCCCCTAACAATGAAGAGCTGGGGATTGATAAGGAGGGTGGGGTCCAAGACAGGATGCACAGTCAAAAGACGCACAGTCTGATAAGAAATAACATGAGAGTGGTTGTGTTATTTGTCACCCCTGGCTCCCCAAATCCTGAGCTGCCCAAGTAAAATTGCTTTGGTAAATTCTCCTATTCAGGATAAAAGATGGGATCTCTTGGGTCCCTGGGAAGATTCTCAAGTTGACCATGATTGTGAACACATGTGCCTTTTTTTCTGTTAAGAAATACACATATTTACAAAGGTAATACATACTCATTATAAAAATTCAAACAAAGCAAAAGTGAAAGATCCTCTCTTTGCGCTAATCCTGTTCCCTAGAGGTAACTATTCTTAAAAGTTTGGGGTATATTATTCCAGACTTAAGTTCCACTATACCCTTAAGACCCGTAAATATCATTGTATATAAATATCTTTTACCATGAAGTTAAAAAATAAATAGAATATAATTTTAAGGTGGAAAAATATGGATTATAAGCACATAGTTGATTTTTTTTTTTTTAATCAAGGGATGGTACTTATTATTGTCCAATTTTCTTAATTCACCTAAAAAATCATGGTGATTTTTCCATAAAAGTACATTTAGCTAGCTCTTCTTTTTAATGGCTGAATAGTACTTCATATCATATTAACATATCATAATTTACTTAACCAAGCCCTTACTGACGGGCATTTAGATGTTACCACTTTTGAGGGACAGGTGCTAAATAATACTGAAACAAACACTGGATTCCTCCAAAATGAGAAATTTCTTACAGGTCTTCCAGCTGTGTGAACCAATTTACATCTGTAGTTTGCACAATACCAGATTCACACTTTACTTAAAAATGTTCTGTGATAAAAGGGACAAATCATTCTATTTTAGATTCTTTGTAATTAAAGCCCCTACCAGCACCCCACTCCTTGTCTAGAAAGTCTAGACTCTGGTCTCTACCACTTAAAGGCTATATGCTTAATCTCTCAAATGCCTGTTCTCTCATCTATAAAAAGATGAGATCCAGAATAACCTACTTCATTGTGTTGAAGTGTGGATTATACGAAATAATGTCTGAAAGGGAGATCACAGGGTCTGGCCCATAGGTGTTAAAAATGGGAAGTTCATCACTATCTGACACTAAAAGCTAACAAATAACTATCAATAAGCAAAACAACTCCTTCTGGTCTGAGAAACAGAAAAACTCCTCTCCTCCACTCAGGTTATTAGGGTGGTAACTCCTTTTAAACAGTGGGGGAAAATTCACATATTACTATAAGATAGTAAAAGAAAAGAATAAATGTATTTTCTGTACTGGCATTAAAATCTTAGACGGGGAAGAGATCACCATGCTGTGATAGAAAGCAGATCGTCTGCCGTGGCCAGATAAGCCAGAGGCACTAGGTATTCTGCTGGCCCCTAAGCTGCAGCTTTGACGACAAGGAGACTTGTAAGAAGTTACTGGAGAATGGACTAGTATGATAAGGTTGTCACTGAAACCTGTCTTTCTTTAAAAATTCCTCTGAAATAGCTTTGAAAATAATTGATATTTTCATTTTTCCCTTTCAAAAATGATCTAATATATGTTAACTATACAAACACAAATTTTAAAAATGAAACTAAACCCAAGTTCCATGTCTTATAGAATTTTTAAATATAATGCCTGAGCTATTTTTTTTTTTTTAATGTTTATCTATTTTTGAAAGGGAGAGACAGAGCATGAGCAGGGGAGGAGCAGAGAGAGGGAGACACAGAATCCAAAGCAGGTCCAGGCTCTGAGCTGTTAGCACAGAGCCTAATGCAGGGCTTGAACCTCCCAACCCCAAGATTATGACCTGAACCGAAGTCAGACGCTTAACCGACTGAGCCACCCAGGTGCCCCTAATGCCTGAGCTATTTTAAGCAGGTTTTTTATTATTGTTGTTTTCATTTTTATCATAATTAATAAGTTAGCAAGAAGATAACTGGATATCTGTTTATAAATCCAAGGGCCCTGGGATATAATGCAGGATCACCAGCTTACATGAGACACCGCCTCCACCTGGTGGCAGCACTGCCAAACTACAAGTCCTTGTGTTTCAGGGCTGAAATAACTTAGAAGGTTCAAATATCAACTCTGAATTGTGGTGCAACAAAAGTCATGGCTGATAATAAACTGAACAGTTCCCCTAAACCTCTTGCAGGTCTTTTGGGGCAGAGAGTAGAGGGGTTAGTATTCATGTACTTCAGTACATGTGACTGCTAAAATTTTGGTTTCTAGAACTTGCTAAAGGGACATTCTGACTCAGGTGTGTAACCTGCACAGTGTGGGCTTTGTCTCTGCACAGTTTTGTGCTGGAGATTGGCACCAGTGGGCCCAGGAATCCGAGTGGTATTCCAAGACCCGGGCAGCCACGGCACACTGAAGTCTGGGCACAGACTGCTCCACACTCTTCTACATGTAAGAAGCACTTTTACCTAGAACGGGTCTGATTTCAAACCAAGTTTAAGGGTCTTGAGGTTAAAAAATGCTTTAAAAATAAAAATGTATCACTATAGAAAGTTGCTTTTTTTTTTTTTTTTTTTTTTAAAGGCTGTTGTGAACTTCTTTGGAGCTCTTAACTGGCAGGGTAGTTTGTATATTTGCTTACCAAATGTGCTGAAATCCTATTTGGCTTATCTCCCTGTTTGGATAAATGTGTCTAGAGCTGATGTTGCCTTACTGGCTGATGAATTATTTTTCTAAATGGTTGGCTGGGCTTGATGCAACACAGCCAGAAAGGCATTCCTTGCATCAAACTTCCATTCCCCTCATTTGGTAAAGGACATTTTTCCTGTCTATCTTTGCCACAGGAAGCTATCTTTGTGTACATTTTCATATGTCAATAAATAGTTCAAAAAGCCACAAGCTCTCTTTGGAAAGTTAAAACAATTCCTTTGAGCTGTAAGCTTAAGTACCTGTAAGAACTGCTTTATATTTGATGAATTTCAAGTCAAGGTCACTGTTCTGCCTTATTAAAAAAGACTTCCACAGTAAAGGGAAGCTTTTGATCTGTATTAAAAACTCTAATGGAGAGAAAGAATAAATGGGACAAAGGGGTTCCATCTCCGTTTTCCCACTACGTGGAGGTCTGCCTTCCTACCTAGTACCTTGTCCCAACCGAGCCCTGTCCTGAGACCAGGAGACTGACTTTCACCCTATAATGGGACTACAGAAAAGGGGCTTAGAAGTAACTTTCTGAAATGCTTTTCAGCTTTCAAAACAAAATTTAAGGAAATAATGCGTGGTCCAAAAATCAAGGCAGCCTAATTAAAAACAGGCTGGACCTATGAAACCTTGTTTACCCACATTGTAATTAACAAGAGAGCTGTTATTTTTCCCAAGGTCTGTTTCCTGGCAGCCTCTAAGGAAAGAGGTCAGGCTCCAGCAGTGCCTCAAGTCCTAGGGTTTCTGCTTAAGGACAATGCTTCAAAGCTTTAGACTAGTTTCTTTGATAAACCAAATACCTGATTTTCTAGGAGAACAGATCAGGTTTAAAGTTCTATTACACTACTGAAACAAAGAGAAGGAAAAATTACTTTCTTTCTGAAATATTTCAGAATAGAATAATTTGGTAAAAGTATAACCAACTAGGGGATGTAAAGTTCTGCATAACATTCTGAAAAATCTATTAAACTCAACTACACTTAAGGTTATTGCTACTTGACTGAGAAAACAAAGCGTATTGTGTTCAAATCTCTATATCCCTAATATAACAGAAGACGACTTTGGTCTGGTAAATTAAGCAAAAACAAAAACAATAAAAGCCATAAATTGGGGAAAAAGAAAAAAACATGGTGGGGAGAGTGAGTTTTTTTTTTAATTTTTTACATTTATTTTTGAAAGAGTGAGACAGAGCACAAGTGGAGGAGGGGCAGAGAGAGAAGGAGACACAATCTGAAGCAGGCTCCAGGCTCTGAGCAAGCGTTCAGCACAGAACCGAATGTGGGGCTGGAACCCATGAACCATGAGATCATGACCTGAGACGAAGTCCGACACTTAACCGACTGAGCCACCCAGGTGCCCGGGAGAGTAAGTTTTAATCACATAACTTATCTCTACTCTCTCGTTTAACTTCAGATCTCCCTGGTGCTTTTTAATCTCATGTATTACATCAGAAAAATGAATTAATAGCAGTCAGAAGATTAGGGATATCTTATTCCAAATATAACAATGATAGAAATGGCTATCTAAGTACTGATTCTGGAAATTTTCCATTCTTATATATACAGTTAAAGATAAACACAAACAAACAACAAAACAAAATGATAAGAAACATACATAATGATAATGAGAGAAGAATTATAAAAGACTGAGCACTGGATAACTATATCACTTCTGAATCTTTTCCTTAGTTTTAAAAATTGAGATGTTTCTATAAAGTGAGCAAATTTTCCTGTTTTAAAACACTGGGTCAAAAATAAGCATAAAAACATTAATTTAGATCCATTCTATGATAAACTTCAAATCACTAGTTAAAAATTACGACCACTTCTTATGCTAAAAAATCTGTGTTGAACTGTCATTTTACATTTTAGCCATCTCTGTACTGTCAGCTACTGGAAAAAAAAGTAGATTTAAACACTGTATTCCTTACATAATTTCAACATTTAGGGAAGGTTGGTGATTAAAAGGATAAGGAAAGGGGAGGAGCACAAAGTAGTGAAAGACAGCAGGAGAGACTGGAAAGTGAGTGCTGACTCCTGATACTCCCATGTCCCAATCCTATGCTGTGGTCCCTGGTCCACCTTTTCTTTTCATAGGAGAAAAGGAGAAAAGTAACAGGAGTTTTTTTTGTTTTTTTTTTCAAATCTGAAATATACCTACAGACAAACATGTACCTACACCTGTGTGTACATTTTTGCCAGCAGAGGTTTCTATACCATCTATCTATTATATAATAGGTATACCATACTTCGTTAAAAATGAGGAAGAAGTAGAAATGAAAGGGCAAATTTGTGTTATTAGCTACATTATTTTAGTCTTACTTTCCTTCTAATTAAAAATACTTGGGGGTGGTTCAGTTGGTTAAGCTTCTGACTTTGGCTCAGGTCAGGACCTCGCAGTTCCAGAGTTCGAGTCCCATGTCAGGCTCTGTGCTGACAGCTCAGAGTCTGGAGCTTGCTTCGGATTCTGTGTCTTCCTCTCTCTCTGCCCTTCCCCTGCTCACACTCTGTCTCTCTTAAGAATAAATAAACATTAAAAAAAAAAAAAAAAAAAAAGAGTACCTTGTGGGTGGGGTGCCTAGGTGGCTCAGTTGGTTAAGCGCCCGACTCTGGATTTCATATGAGGTCATGATCTCACAGTTCATGAGTGTGAGCCCTGCATCAGGCTCTGCACTGACTGCTTGGGATTCTTTTTCTTTCTCTCTCCCTCCCTTTGCCTGTCTCTCTCTCTCTCTCAAAATAAATCATTAAACTTTAAAAACAAGAAAAAAGAAAAAAACAATACCTTGTGAGCTAATGAGAGGGTTATTCCTTGAATCATGATGAAAACCATAAAAATACCAGATTAAAGGGACTTCTGGGTGGCTTAGTTGATTAAGCATCTGACTTCAGCTCAGGTCATGATTTCACCGTTCAGGAGTTCAAGCCACGACGGCTCTGTGCTGACAGATCAGAGCCTAGAGCCTGCTTCAGATTCTGTGTCTCTCTGTCTCTCTCTCTCAAAAATAAATAAACATTAAAAAAATTTTTTTAAATACCAGATTAAAAATAATGCAGAACAACATCTTTGATAAACATGTGGCCATCATGATTTCTCCTCATAAAAAGTTTGCAAATGGTTTTAAGAATTAACAAAAAGTTAACATAGCACTGAAAAGAAACTGTGTCACCTTCTAAACTCTGAAATACTGTCAATCTAAAATAAAATCCAACCTAGAAAATTCCTAATGATATTCCATAATACTGGTACAATCTTTACTTGTTTTATAAGACATGATGTCTAAATTGGTTGGAGGCTTAGACTTACTAAAATTCACAGTTTTTTTTTTTCCTATTAAAGATAGTGTTAGCAGCGCCCGGGTGGCTCAGGCAGTTAAGCGTCTGACTCTTGATCTCAGCTCAGGTCATGATCTCGCAGTTCATGAGATGGAGCCCCGCATCAGGCTCTGCACTGACAGTATGGAGCCTGCTTGGGATTCTCTCTCACCTCTCTTTCCAAATAAATAAATAATACAACAACAACGACAGATACTGTTAGCATAAGGGACCAGGGTGTGTTTTCTCTCTGAAATTGTACTTAACTCACTGAAAGCTCTACTCTGGTAACATGCAGCTGCTAGTGAGGATGGACTCATGTTAGTTCGTAAAGCTACAAAGGCACAAGATGCAGTGAAAACATACGTAAAAGAACTAGTGGCTAAAATGTAAGTTCAGGGGAACTCAATCATGTCCATATACGCAAGTTACCACATGTTAAACTGTTAATTTGATTTCAGTGTTGGACCTCACCTCCAGCAAGGCTACATACTGCTAAGATTTAACAATGTGGTCAGCTAGTGTTAGGTTTCGGGCAATGACTTTCACAAATATTCTCTTACTTAATCCTTCAAAAAGTGCCTGTAAGGTGGGCACTCCTATTTTGCACGTCGAAAAACCTGCTACTTGCCACTAGATATCCGTTCTTCCCTTTCCCTGGTAGCTGAATCCCACTGGATTGGGGGCAGCAATGCACCCAGTTCAGACTGTATCTCCCAGCCTTCCAAGGCTGAGACTAAGTCCAAGGCATCAGACATACAAAGAGAGAATGTGTGAAACTTTCAGGAAGACTATGTAAAGGAAGCTGATCCAACTTGGAGGTACACCCTTTTGTTTCCACTCCTCCCCTTTCTTCTTCTTTTTTTTTTAGTATTTATTTGTGAGAGAGAGAGAGAGAGCGCATGAGCTGGGGAGGATCAGAGAGAGGAGAGGGAGACACAGAATCCGAAGCAGGCTCCAAGCTCTGAGCTGTTAGCACAGAGCCTGACTTGGGGCTCAAACTCATGAACTGTGATATCATGACCTAAGCGTAAGTCGGATGCTTAACGGACTGAGCTACCCAGGTGCCCCAAATCCTCCTCTTTCTTATCAAAGATCACTCTTGGTGCTTTAGCTATCACATTCGGGCCTACAAGGCTGGAGCTCCTGGACAATCAACTGACCAGCCCTGAATTGCTTACCTCTAGACTTATTTATATAAGAGAATAAACTTTTGTGTGTTTAAGGCACCACTATATGCAGCTGAACCTAATTCTAATACACACACTTACACAGATGGGGAAAATGAAGGCTGGTGAGGTTATGTATAATAATATGTGCAAGGTAAACCAGCAGGTAAAGAGCAAGGATGCTAACCCAGGTCTGTCCGACTCCATGGTCCACCTCTTATTAACTACCTAGTAGTGTATAAGCTCCATGAAGGCAACACCTTTGTCTGCTGTGTTCATCGCTGTGTCTCTAGTGCTAGCACAGTGCACACTGTAGTACATAATAGATGTTCCTCAAATAAATTAATGACTATATTACATCGCCTCATTCCTTTATCAGAGAGGGGTTTTCAAAATAGAGAGTCCATCCAGGTGCCTGGCTGGCTCAGTCAGTGGAGCATGTGACTCTTGATTTTGGGGCTTTGAGTTTGAGCCCTACATTGGGTGTAGAGATTACTTAAAAATAAAATCTTGGGGTGCCTGGATGGCTCAGTCAGGAGATGTGACTCGATCTTTGGGTCGTGGGTTTAAGCCCCATGTTGGGTGTAGAGATTAGTTAAAATAAATAAAATTTTAATTAAAAATAAAATAAAATAAAATCTTTAACAAGTGCCCATCACACTTACTTCTTTTAGAAATACTAAACATGGGAGAAATACATCATTTTCTCAATAAAATTAGGACGTCAATGAAACAGACAAATATATAACACCTAATTAATTGTAAAGCATTGAAATAAATTAAATTACATCAATTTTTGAGGAAAAAACCACTAATAAACAATTTCCTTACCTATGGTTACATCACCCCGGATTTCACTTTCTACACATACAACTGCTCCAGGAGCAATCTTCACACTGTAGGAAGAAAAAGGTAACATTCACCATGGGTAAGTTTAAAAAATATTGCTATAGGGGCGCCTGGGTGGCTCAGTTGGTTAAGCAGCCGACTTCGGCTCAGGTCACGATCTCACGGTCTGTGAGTTCGAGCCCCGCGTCGGGCTCTGTGCTGACAGCTCAGAGCCTGGAGCCTGTTTTGGATTCTGTGTCTCCCTCTCTCTGACCCTCCCCCATTCATGCTCTGTCTCTCTCTGTCTCAAAAATAAATAAACGTAAAAAAAAAAAATTAAAAAAAAACATTGCTATAGAAGCTATCTAGACACTTCAGTGAAAAAAAAGTTAAAAAAATCTGATTAAAAAAAAGAAATGATAAAAGGTAAGGTATTTAATATACTATAAGTTTCTGAGGGGGCATACTATCCATCAGGCTAAAATCATATATGATGCCCTATTAAAATGCTTGAGAAAAGAGATTTTGGATTCTTTTAACACCAGCATTGTTTCCAAACAGCAAAAGGCTGAATACAACCTAGATATCCATTAGAAAGGGACAGGTTAGTAAAGTATGGTACACCACAATTTAATACACAATCATTAAAAAGAATGAATAATCCTTTATGTAAAGATTTGGGATGATTTCCAAGCTATATATATTTTTATATTAAATATAATTTATTGTCAAATTGGTTTCCATGCAACACCCAGTGCTCATCCCAACAGGTGCTCTCCTAAATGCCCATCATCCACTTTCCCGTCTCCCCTACCCCCATCAACCCTCAGTTTGTTCTCAGTATTTCAGGGTCTCTTATGGTTTGCCTCCCTCCCTCTCTGTAATCCAACCTATCTTAAGTCAAAAAAAGTAAAAGCCAGAAAATGGACAGTATATAATACACCATTATTTTTGTAAAAGGAATGAATATTCACAATACATAACAACTGGCAAGGTAATATTAATATAGAAATCAACGTAGAGATTCAAAATTTACAAATATTCTCTATTTATATTATAAATCAGCTTATCAAGTGATATAAACTAGAGTGCAAGCTGTTCAAAATTACTAAATTCCAAATAATTTATTGATGCTTTTGATATTCCATGATGTCCTGTTGGACACAGCTGAATCTAGCTGAATGCAGCTGTAGCTGAGCCATGAGCTGACGTGAAGAACTGTACCAAACGACTTTCCCATTAAATTGACAATCATTTGGTAACTTGTTCTAAGTATTTTTCTTAGTAGGAATGATATTATTCATGGTTAAATGTGCACTCGCTTCTATAAAATAACAATACCATTTTAGATATTTTGACTTCATAATTGTATTTGGATTTTTCAAAAATTTTGATTTCCAGTCGTTCACTGCAAGTACACAGAAATACAATATAATTTTGTATATTGACTTTGTATCCTGAAACTTTGCTAAACCCACTAAGTTCAAGTAGATTCTCTGGGATTTCTCACATAAATAATTTTGCTGTCTGTGAATACAGTTTTTCTTCTTTTCCAATTATTTATTTTTCTTGCCTTATTGCCCTAAGATTTCTAGTATAATGTTTAATATCCTTAACCTGTTCTAGTTCTATGAGATCAACAAAACCTATCAAACTACTTTTCTAAGCCATGAATTTTGCATTTTAATGTTTATTTTTGAGAGAGAGCAGGGGAGGGGCAGAGAGAGAGGGAGACACAGAATCTGATGCAGGCTCCAGGCTCTGAGCTGTCAGCACAGAGCCCATGCAGGGCTCGAACCCACCAATGGTGAGATCATGACCCAAGCTGACGTTGGACGTTTAACTGACTGAGCCAACCAGGTGGCCCAATTATGCATTTTAAATAAACTATTAAAACCTGATATATAAAACAGCGGAAACTTTCTTGACCAAAATGTTAATATCTTGACTGATTTGTTAAGTTTTCTAAAAACTTGGGGCGCCTGGGTGGCGCAGTCGGTTAAGCGTCCGACTTCAGCCAGGTCACAATCTCGCGGTCCGTGAGTTCGAGCCCCGCGTCAGGCTCTGGGCTGATGGCTCGGAGCCTGGAGCCTGTTTCCGATTCTGTGTCTCCCTCTCTCTCTGCCCCTCCCCCGTTCATGCTCTGTCTCTCTCTGTCCCAAAAATAAATTAAAAAAAAAAACAAAAAACAAAAAAAAAAACGTTAAAAACTTGTTTTCAGAAACTTTAGCAAATGTTTTCCAACCAGTAAGAACCAGAAATGTAGAGTGCAATAATCACTCGTATTAAGTTCTATAAATATTCATGTATGAAAATACTGATGTTTAACTGATAGTAGATAGTATAAAAATGTCAATGGTACTTTCTATTTGTTTTTCATGCCTTTTTTTGACATTGCTTTGATAAAAAAAAAATTGTTACTGCCAGGTTTTATTTTTCCAAATGTTTTACTGTGAGATGGGTTCATTCACTTTTTAAATCTGTCCTCTTTGATGAATGCAAATCTTCATTACATGTAACATGAACTTAAATAGGACATGCTTGCCATTCTAATAAAATACTTGTGTTTAGCACATTCAGTTTCTTTGATATAACTTTTGAGCATCATTTACAACTGATGCAACCAATATAGCTGTTCTAGTGTGTAACTGCTGAATATTTGTATTTGCTTCAATATTCCCAAACTATCTCTGGAGGGACACAGAAGATACTAATAATATTCACTGCCTTCTGAGAGAGGAGCTGGATAGCAAGGACACAATGGTAGATGGAAAATGTTTTTCTTTACATCCCCATTTTTTAACTGTTTGCATTTTGAAGCCCACAAATGATTACCTATTCAATATATAACTAAATAAAACAAGACAGAAAAGAGATTGATAAAATTTTCTTAACACCAGGTGCCAAGGGGATCCTGGATTCATTTCTGTAACTAGGCTGAAAATGTATCCTTATTTCCTTAAAAAAAGTCTCCCTCAAATCATGATCCTTATATGCCCTCCCCTACCTATAAATACTTTCTTATAACTCGTATCATTTAATGAATTTTAGACTCCTAGTTTCCCTTTTTAAGACCAGTTTTTTTGTTATTGTTCTTTAAATCACTGTTCTCACTGATTCAGCAACAATCTTTCTTAACCCAGAACAAAATTATTATTCATTAGTAACACTCTCATTACTTCCAATCTTCAAATAAACAATCAGCTATCATAAATACAACCCTATCATGCCGATTCACAATGGCATTGGTTATAGTATTTCTAGGCCACTGTCTGTCACTGTTCTGTGTCATATTACATGAAGGATGGTTGATACTATACTAATAGAAACATGACACAAGTCAATGTAAGTAAGAAATAAAAGGCTATGTTATGAAATAAATGCAAATAGTTGGAATATTCAGTATAATCACACTCCAGTCCATTTCCTGTATTAGTTTGTTCAGGATAATGAGGTGTTTTTGCTTTTTCATTTATTTTGGCTATCAGATGATGTATCTGTAATTTAACTGAGACATCTGGACACTTTTGATGATAATTATCAGGATACTTCTTAGAAAATACTGTACCAATATGCATCAGGAATCAACGTAGTCACAATGTTTGACCTAGGAAATCTACTTCTGGAGTTCTACCATCAAGAATTCAACAGGAGGAAAATATATGCACAAATTGGCAATGTTATTTAGAATAATGAAACCATAAAAGGGGAGAAGTAATGAAATAAAATGTAATCAACTTACTGGAATACTATATACTCCTAACAATAAAAACAAGGTAAAACTACCATTTTATAGAAAAAGTTTGCCCCTCCCTGCGGTACTGCACCCAAGAAATCAGGCCCAGAGGTAGGTGATGAGGACTGGCTGAGCAACAGTGAGCCCACCATCTCCCCTTCCCCTGTGTGCCTCCCTATCCTCATACAGAATTTTAGGCAACAGGGGAATAGAAGAGGATTCTTTTCCAAAGAAACTACCAGACAACATGAGTTCTTCAATGAGAAGTTCAGCTTCCTGCCTGATTTGCTCCACCCTGAAGCACATCACAAGGTAAGCCTAATGCGTATACCTGGAGCTTCCAGTTGTTTAAGTTCCCATCCTTAATAATGGACAGAGAGCCAGAGATGATTAGATAAATCAGGAAAGCCTCCAACTAAAAAGGAAAAAAAGCAAAACAAAGGAAAAAAATAGTCTGAAGAAACACAGACAATTCAGGTAGTAAAAGTAAACTTAAAAAAAAAACAAACGTATAATTCACGAGAAATAAAGGACTACTGCATTAAACAAGGCAGAAGTCTATTAAAAATGAACAGTCTAAGAAAGAGTTCCTAAAAATTAAAAACATAACCAAAATGTGAAATCACTAGGAATGTTAAAAAAAGAGCTCTTCCAGAAAGTAGAACAAAATGCAAAATAAAATAAAATAAATAAAATAAAATTGAAAATAGGACAGAAAAAGTGAGAAAATTAGAGTACCAACATATGAGGTATAGAATCCAAATAAATCTCAGGGCACCTGAGTGGCTCAGTTGGTTAAGCATCCAACTTTGACTTAGGTCATGATCTCACGGTCCATGGGTTCAAGCGCCACAGTGGGCTCTGTGCTGACGGTTCAGAGCCTGGAGCCTGCTTCTGATTCTGTGTCTCCCTCTCTCTCTGTCCCTCCCCTGCTTGCACTCTGTCTCTCTCTTTCAAAAATAAACATTAAAAAAAAAAAAAAAAGAATCCAAATAAAAAGGAGAAAACAATTTATGGAAAAAAACTATTAAAGAATAATACAAGAGGGGCGCCTGGGTGGCTCAGCGGTTAAGCGTCCAACTTCGGCTCAGGTCATGATCTCGCGGTTCGTGAGTTCAAGCCCTGCGTCGGGCTCTGGGCTGACACCTCAGAGCCTGGAGCCTGTCTCAGATTCTGTGTCTCCCTCTCTCTCTCTGACCCTCCCCCATTCATACTCTGTCTCTCTCTGTCTCAAAAATAAATAAACGTTAAAAAAAATTATTAAAAAATAAATAAATAAATAAAGAATAATACAAGAAAATTTCCCACAGACTAAAGAATATTAATCTCAACCCTAAAAGGATGTGAATGCAAAAGGCCCATGCCAAGTAATATCATCTTAAAATTTCTGAATGCTATGGAAAAGATCCTTAAAGTTTTCAGAACGAAAACAAAAACACAAAAACTCAAAACACCAAGAGAGGTTAAAATAATCAGAGTGGCAACAGAGTCCTCAGTAGCAATACTAGAATTTAGAAGACCACAGACAATCCCTACAGAATTCTAAGTGAAAACTATGTTCAAACCAGAGCTATCCACCCAGCCAAACTAGCAATCAAGTTTGGACAGAGAATAAAGACATCTTCAGACTTGCAAAAACTTTAAAAAAGTACTCTTTATTGGGAAGCTCCCGAAGGATGTACTAAGCTAAATAAAAGTAAGCCAATAGATAAGATAGAGTCTAGAAACAGAGGCTCCAGTGTGTTAGTACAAAGGGAAATAACAGGACAACAGCCATGCATCAGCCTCAGAGAACAAAGATGATAGAGGGTTTCATGGGAAGATATCCAAAGGGAAAAAAAAAAAGACAGATTATGTGATAATTACTAGATATTTGATATATCTGCTATATCTGTTAGAAGATTTGAAAATCATCAGTACATAGAAAAGTAAGGCAATGACAAAAGTGAAGTCATTTTGTTAAATTTTATATTAATTCAGGTTGAGGGTCCACAGAAAATTCAGGAGAAAGACTCAGTAAGAAAGTAAAAACACAGAGCTCATGAGAGTTCTAGACCAGAAAGACAGCTCTGACAAAAATGAACTATTACGACTTCATCAAGATAAAAAGCTTCTGCACAGCAAAGGAAATAAATCAACAAAACTAAAAGGCAACCGGCAGGAACGGGAGAAGATATATGCAAATGACATATCCGATAAAGAGTTAGTATCCAAAATCTATAAAGAACTTACCAAACTCAACACCCAAAAAACAAATAATCCAGTGAAGAAATGGGCAAAAGACATGAACAGACACTTTTCCAAGTAAGACATCCAGATGGCTAACAGATGCTCAACATCACTCATCAGGGAAATACAAATCAAAACCACAGTGAGATACCACCTTACACCTGCACCTCACACCTGTCAGAATGACTAAAACTAACAGCTCAGGCAACAACACATGTTGGTGAGGATACGGACAAACAGGAACTCTTTTGCACTGCTGGTGGGAAGGCAAACTGGTGCAACCACTCTGGAAAACAACATGGAAGTTCCTCAAAAAATTAAAAATAGAACTACCCCATGACCCAGCAGTTGCACTCCTAGGTATTTATCCAAAGGATACAAAAATACTGATTTGAAGGGGCACATGTACCCCAATGTTTATAGCAGCACTATCAACAATAGCCAAATTATGGAAAGATACCAACATCCATCAACTGGAGAATGGATAAAGATGTGGTGTATACATACACACACACACACACACACACACACACACACACACACACACAATGGGCTATTACTCAGCAATCAAAAAGAATGAAATCTTGCCATTTGCAACAATGTGGATAGAACTAGAGTGTATTATGCTAAACAAAATAAGTCAGTCAGAGAAAGATAAATATATGATTTCACTCATGTGGAACTTAAGAAACAAAACAGATGAACATAGCGGAAAGGAAGGAAAAATAGAGAGGGAGGCAAACCGTAAGAGACTCTTAAATATAGAGAACAAACTGAGGGTTGCGAGAGGGGTGGCGGGGGTGGGCTAAATGGGTGATGGGCATTAAGGAGAGCTCTTGTTGGGATGAGCACTGGGTGTAATATGTTAAGTGATGAATCACTAAATTCTCCTGAAATAATTAAAAAGAGAGAGAAATATAGCTCTGAAAGTCAGCAGAGTACAAACTCTTTAACATGTCTCTCCATCAGTTACATTCTAGAACCCCCCTAAATATTCCCTGATACAAGTGCAAAGTGACAGCAAAAATATATTTCCTAAATCACACCCACTTCCTTACTGATAGGGAAAACTATAAAAAAGGAGACACAATTTTTTCTTCTACAAATTTCAGCAAACAAACCTTCCTACCACAAAGCATTTTTTAAAGCTCTAAGTAAAAAGAATATATATCAAACAAAAACTAGTAATTCCTGAGTCTATCTAAGAAATACTTGTGAGATCAGACACAGCTGTATCTGTTTCCATCATTTTGACATACACTGACTTTCTACAAGGCACAAGTTAATGAAATTCTAAAAACGATGCATCGGGGTTATGTGTCTGACTCTGCTGAAGACACAGTAAAAAAATACTATCTTTCTACCAAGTAAAGAAAAACTTCAGTAACATGGAACAGAAAGCAGAAAATGGCCTGATCTTCTCATCTTATAGATGAGGAAACTGAAGCCCAGAGACTAGAAATTTCCTGAAGCAGTTTGTCCCTGAAGCATCATTATCCTAACACCAATCATTTCTTTTCTGTTAGTTGAAAGTTTCTTGGAAACTTCCTGACATGTTGGGTACTTTTCCTGTGAGAGCTGAATGATGCTGTCCTTGAATGGATCACCATATGAAAATGCTATTCCTCTGATGGTTTTCATTTAGAGTGGGTTTGTGTGTTAAAATAATGCAATCTTATTAAAATGCCTCTTGTTTTAGACCTTATTTCCCATTTCAAGTTTCCATTCCCTCAGCCTCCCTCGATGATTTTTCTTTATGAAAACAGCACCTACATATAACTTGTCCTAGACAAGTGAGGATAGGAACGATTCCCAAGTGTCCCCCTGTCCGGTTTTATGTCTAAGGGAGAGGACCCAGGCAGAGTTTGTGGTCCCATCAGCATACTTCTCCATGAGGCAGAAAACAGTTAAATCATCACTAGACCAACTAAAACGTGGTCCAATCATCTCTGTGTAGACTCCACTGCACCTCCGAGTGATGGGGCTGAGGGGGCTCAGGCAGCTGAGATGAAAGGCTTAGCTGAGTACCTATTTACATAACAAGCCATCTGGGGAGCCCGGGTAGCTCTTGATTTCTGCTCAGGTCACGATCTCACAGTTTGTGAGTTCAAGTCCCACGTAGGCTGTGCTGGCAGCTCGAAGCCTGCTTGGGATTCTCTCTCTCCCACTCTCTGCCCTTCCCCAGCTCTCTCTAAATAAATAAATAAATAAATACACTAAAAAAAACCCCAAAACACTCCACTGTACACGGCTATATACTGCACACAATTTTCAGAGTATACCTGGTTCTCTTTAGCTTATGAAAAAAGATTATAGTTACCTGCCTCCATAGAAAAAAACCCTAAATTTTAATTTACTGCAACAGAAACAAGGTGTGTCGGTTTCCCGTTCAAAGAGAGGCAGCAGAGGGTGCTCAACGCCGCTGCTTTTCGAAATCGTTAACTTAAGCATTTCTCCCATCCAAGCTGTTCGCAGCAGTGAAGGCTGTTGGGAGGAGCCCCCACTGCTGTCCTCACACATTTACAAAGTAGCTTAGCCACGCCGAGCAGAATGTCTCACACTGTTATAGCCCAGGCGCAGTCCCCCTTGTGACAAGCGACAGCGATGGGTTTACACACACTGCGCCCACAATGGGCAAGAGGGTTCTGGGGTGCGGCCAGCACTACCGTGGGTGTGTCGGAACGCACAGTAGAGAATACTGCTACAAGCCGCCCTCCGTGAACAGCTGCATCAAACAGCGCGGAATTGGGGGACAGGGGGTGAGGGTCGGGGTGGGGGGGTCCCCCCGGGTTCCGAGGAAGCTGGCGACGCCATTCTCGCCGCGCAGCGCCTCTCGGAGACCCTTTCCGCGCAGGCGCGTTCTGGAGGAGGGCGGCGCGGTGGCGGTCGGATCGAAGAACAAAAACCTTCCAGGCACCGATTCCTCATCCCTTCCCAATCCTCCCTTACGCCCGCTTCGTCGTTTTCTGCCTCAGCGGCTGCCAAGGCTGGGCTTTAAGAGCCATCCAGGCCGAGCGCCCGGGATAAGACATCATCTTAGTCCCTACCGTTGGCGACCAGGAGCAGATTCCACTCATGTGGAGTCTAGAAATGGACTTTTCTCAAACAACCGACTCACCTCTTTTGAGCCTTCTCCGCCATGGTTTGGACCCTGTCTCCAGTTGGAGCGGAGATCGACACAGCCGCCTGGGTCCAGCGATGGTCTCTACAAGCGATTGGAGCGCCTGGCAGGATCGGGATAGGGCAGGGGCGGGCCTGCCCGGGGGCGGGGCCTGCCGGGGCTAGTGGTTGCGCCACTCCCTGCCTGAGGAGGATTGTGGGAGGCGACCTCGCGTGGCCGCTGGCTTATTTTTAGCGCAGTCCAGAGATGGATAGACTCGGATTTAAAGCAGCCGTTTAGTCTAATCCAGCGCACATCATGATGACCTCATTATACTCCACCATTCTTTTTCAGCCTGCTTTTCGGTCTTTGCCCGTTAAATTCCTGCCAGGGCCTGGGCCCTTTTCGTTCAGTGTGAGCTCAGCTCTTGCTGGGTGAGCTCGACATTCCCATAAGTACCCTCCTACCTGCTGACTTTCTCGGGTTAATATCTCTAGTTCTGTCCTCTTTACCGAGCTTCATACATGGTTATTTCATTGCATCCTCCACTTGGATGCCTCAAAGGCGTATCAAACCTAAAACGTCCGGGGCAGAGCTTTTGATTTACACCCCTTAGTTGATGCTTTGCTCTCCACCTCAGTAAAGAGATCCACCATTCACTTAAAATTGCTCAAGCTAGAAACTCAATAGGCATCTTAGACTTTCCTCACCTCCCCGTTTATAATTCGTATATAATTCACCGGCAAGACTTCCACCTCCCTAATGCAATCTCAGCCGCCATCTCTCCCGGGGTGTCCCCCATCCCCTTCCCACCGCCTCCCCACCTCCCTCATTGAAGCCATTCTCCTGTCGCCAGAATCATCCTTTATCTTATTTTTAAGTTTTTTCAATGTTTTTATTTTTGAGAGAGACAGTGTGAGCAGAGTAGGGGCAGAGAGAGGAAGACACAGAATCCAAAGCAGATTCCAGGCTCTGAGCTGTCAGCACGGAGCCCGATGCAGGGCTTGAACTCACCAACCGGAGATCATAACCTGAGTCGAAGTCATACGCTTAAGCGACTGAGCCTCCAACAAAATCATCCTTTAAACACTAATCCAATTATTGTACTTTCCATTCTTTTCGTTTTTCTTCCTAACTCCTTTCTGTAACCTACCTCTGGACTAGATCCAGCCCCTGACTACTTCTCTTATTCAGTTCTTCTGACTACTTCTTCATGCTCAGTTTCTCTTCCTCTTTCTCTAATCACGCGTTCATTCTCTATGAAGCCAAGCTGACTGCCCCAGAGCGCTTCCACCTGACCCTGCTCTCCACCCTGCCTTCCTATGATGGTTTAAGTCTCAGATGTCACATACTCTGTGTATTGGTCAGGGTTCAACCAGAGAAACAGAACTGCTAGGAGTTATAAATTAAGAGGTTTATTGCAAGGAATTGGCTTACACAATTGTGGGGGCTGGCTAGGCAAGTCAGAAGTCTGTGGGGCAGGCTGGAACTCTCAGGCATGTGGTGTAGCTGCTGTCTGTAGGTGGAGTATCTTCAGAGAAGCTCCAGGCCTGCTCTTAAAGCCTTTTAAGTGATTGGATCAGTCCCACCCGGATAATCTGGGATACTCTCCCTTCTTTAAAGGCAACTGGTTATGGACTTCAATCACATCTACAAAACACCTTCACAACATCACCTAGATTGGTGTTTGATTGAATAGCTGGGAACTGTAGCCTACTCTAGCTAAACTGATACAAAAAACTAACCATCACACTCAGAGACACCCTCTCTGGCCACCCAATCAGAAATAGGTCATTCTTGCTCTACTGCTGGTTTTCTCCATGGAATAAGAAGAGGACCCATCATCCAGGTGCCTCGCTGGCTCAGTTGGTACTACATGGGACTCTTGATCTTGGGTTGTAAGTTTGAACCCCATCTTGGGGGTAGAGTTTACTTTAAAAAAAAAAATGCAAAAAAAGGACCCATTGGCAGCTGTAATTGTTTATCTTATTATTTTCCCCAAAGACTTAGTTCCTTGAAAGTAGCCACACGAATTTGTCCCCGTTTACCCAGCACTGACCACAGTACCCGACACATAATAAATACTAAAAAAGAAAATTGTTGAATAAATATATGGATGAATTTAAAACATTCTATTGTCCCCAAGCATATAAGCACCTGTTTTCAAACAATGTCTGTCTAAATTAATTTGAAAGACTTCCATGGTGTATGTATTAATCACAGTTCTCCAGAGAAACAAAACCACGGGAGATTATACACACACACACACACACACACACACGCACATGCATTTATTTTAGGAATTGGCTCACATGATTATGGTGACTCCTTTCCTCGCTCACATCCTTGCTTCTCCTTCCCAGCCAGCCAGTTGTCTGTCTACAACTGGAAAATGACATTTTTCTTTAACTTAGTGAAGAAAATATGACAGATGACTGGAAAGGCAAATAACACAGTATGTAAACTAAACGAGAATTGTGAAAGCAATGTTTTTTGTACGTTCTTAATATCACACCAAGACGCATTTTGGTTTCTATAGTGCAGTTCCCTTTATCAGAAAGCCAACTTTTATGCTGCTTCTCGCCAGTGCTTTTGTTTGCTTTTTACTCACCCACGCCTTCCTGAGCCATATAAGCAGATCAAAGAGAACCTGGTTGAGATTTCTATTCCTGAAGGAAGGCACCTGTTAAGGACTCTGGAAAGCACAGTATCTTTGTCCCAGTTCACAATGGATTGGCTTCAGCTGTTCTTCCTCCATCCTGTATCACTTTATCAAGGGGCCGCTTTTCCTTTTGCACTTCTGTTTAATTATCTCTGCACTATGGATTCATTTTCCACCCCTGCCAGGTAGGTTTAAAGGCTAATTTTGCTCTTACATCTATGAATACCATAGTAGGTCAAAAAGCACGGATTGGCCTGAAGACATGAAGATTAAATAATTAATTATACAGGGCCGCCTGGGTGGCTCAGTCGGTTAAGTGACTGACTTCGGCTTGGGTCATGATCTCACGGTTCACGGGTTCCAGTCCCGCATCAGGCTCTGTGCTGATAGCTCAGAGCCTGGAGCCTGTTATGGATTCTGTGTCTCCCTCTCTCTCTGCCCCTCCCCGGCTCATGCTCTGTCTCTCTCTGTCTCTCAAAAAATGAATAAATGTTAAAAATTTTTTAAAAAATAATTAATTATACGGTTGTTTTTAAGTACTTATCACTACCACTGATTATTGATTGCTCAATCATTGATATCTCTATTAGAGTGCAATGGTAGTGGAAATTGACATCATGTCTGCATTGACTCAAAGTTTGACAGGTTTACATTAAAGGGGAAAACGGTGAAAATAAACTCTGGGGAGAGATCGATGTTGAGTTAGTACAGGAGTTCCCCAAACAGATATGTCTATACCCCCACCATATGTCCTGTACTCTTGACCAGTCCTAATTTCATGGAATTTTATAATTTTCAATAAAATTAAATTTTATTAAATATATAACTGATTTTTAAAATGCCTTTGTATGATTTCTCAGAGAAATGGAATAAGTCGAAATAAATTATGTTAGATTGGCTGGATCTTAATCTGGGGTCCAAAAATTATTATCATTAGAGACTTGATAACTTGATTGAAATGATTTTTGTGTAGTTAATAAGTTATTATTATTATTTTTTTAAATGTTTATTTATTTTTGAGACAGAGAGAGACAGAGCATGAATGGGGGAGGGTCAGAGAGAGGGAGACACAGAATCCAAAGCAGGCTCCAGGCTCTGAGCTGTCAGCACAGAGCCCGACTTGGGGCTCGAACTCACAGACCGTGAGATCATGACCTGAGCCGAAGTCGGAAACTCAACCGACTGAGCCACCCAGGCGCCCCAGTTATTATTATTTTTTATTTGAGAGAGAGCACAAGCAGGGGAGGGGGTAGAGAGAGAGAGAATCTCAAGCAGGATCCATGCTCAGTGCAAAGGCTGATATGGGGCTCCATCCCACAACCCTGGGATCATGACCTGAGCCAAAACGAAGAGTCAGACACTCAACCAACTGAGCCACCCAGGCGCCCCTGTATAGTTAATACATTATATACATTAAAGGCAGCCCGTGTTTTTAAAGAAGTTTGTGGAATATCCTTGTGTCACATGAAAATCCATTGCCCGAGGGCTACCTCCTAATGATTCACTTATTTTGGAAATTAAGATTTTTATACACTGGGGATTTTTAAGTAAGATCTAGTTGTATCTAATAAAAAAAACTAGTGAGTTTGACTAATCTGTGGTATATTACATGTTCACAAGTGGTTGACAGCCCTTACCCTCACTTAGGAGGGGAGCAGTTGTAAAAAAGTTTCCTATTGAGAAAGAATCACAAATAATAAAGCAAAGCAAGTGCAAAAACAAGGGTTAATTCCCATAGGGTTAAGATTGCCGGCTTTGGGGGACGCCTGGGTAGCTTAGTAGGTTAAGCGTCCAACTGTTGATTTCAGCTCAGGTCATGCATGATCTCATGGTTTGGTTTGTGACTTTGAGCCCACGTGGGGCTCTGGACTCTGTGCTGACAGCATGGAGCTTGCTTGGGATTCTCTCTTTCTGCCCCTCCCCTGCTTGTGTGCACATATGCGTGCATGTGCGCTGCCTCTCTCTTGCAGAGAGAGGGAATATCTCAAAAATAAATAAACTTAAAAAAGAGAGAGAGAGATGGCTGGCTTCGGAGTCAGCCTGACGGGTCCTGGGTCCTTCCCTTCCTGTGTGTCCTGTGTATGTGAATAAATTCTCAAGTTGATCTATGAAATGGAAATAATAATGCCTATCTCATGGAGTTATTTTAAGGATTAAATAAAGCTATTTCTTACAAAGAGATTATTAGCACAATGCCTAGAATAAAATAAGTACTCAATACATCATGTAGCCTACATTGAACACGTGTAGACATTTTAATGTTTACAAAGCCTGAGGGCAGTTGCCACTTCAGGCTTCTACTTCTGCTGTGTAAGGAATACGTGTTCCCCTTATTTTTCCGTGGCAGGGAAGCACAGGAATGGCCCAGACCCTGTGTGATAGAGCAACTTACACGGGGACCACCTATCAGTCCCCCCACAGGAAAGACATTCTTACTAATGTGTGTGTGTCGCTGAGCCATGATACATACCCTGCAGTGGTCAAGAAAATGTAGGCCTCTTTTTAATCTTTTTGTTTGTTTGTTTTAATGTTTATTTAGGTTGAAGGGAGGGAGGGGCAAAGAGGGAGGGAGAGAGAATCCCAAGCAGGCTCTGTGCTGTCAGCGCAGAGCCAGATGTGGGGCTCGAACTCACCAACCATGAGACCATGACTTGAACTGAAATCAAGAGTTGGACGCTTAACTGGCTGAGCCACCCAGGTGCCCCAAAAGCATAGGCCTCTTTGACTCAATTTTCCTATCCCTGACCAGTCAGGACCTATTTTCACACCTCTTCATTCAGATTTATTAATTTGGCACCAATTAAAACAAACAAACAGGGGCACCTGGCTGGCTCAATTGGGAGAGCATGTGACTCTTGACCTCGGGGTCATGAGTCCAAGCCCCACAATGGGTGTAGAGATTAATTAAAAAAAAAAAAAACTTTAAAAAGTAAACAAACAAACTAACTTCCATACACTGTGGAAAGAAGAACTGAGTCCTCATAATGTGAAATTTCCCAGGTCTCTGCACATCCTCAGGGCATCTATCAGCTTCTGAGGGAGGCAGTTTGCATAAACCACTTCACTGACGTGGGTCTTTAACAACATTAAGAAAAACCATCAACTCCTAAGATCTTTAAAGTGCAATAGGGAAGATTAAGAGCACCTATAAAGATTTTCTAATTGAGTTGTTTTTTTTTTTTTTTTCTAATTGAGTTTTCAAACAGTTAGTGGAGAGAGGCACGGAGTCCCCTTTCCCACTCTCTCTGGAATGGTGCAGGGCAGTGCAACCCAGCGAAAAGGAAGGAGGCTCATCTCAATGAGACGATGTCTAGAGAGCTGTCCTAGATCCTCGACACTAGCTTCCCATCACTTTTCAGTCAGGCAGCAAACCACTAGATTAAAAAAAATTTTTTTCTTAATGCTTATTTTTTAGAAACAGAGAGACAGAGACAGAGTACAAGTGGGAAGGGCAGAGAGAGAGAGAGGGAGACACAGAAGCCAAAGCAGGGTCCATGCTCTGAGCTGTCAGTACAGAGCCTGATGCGGGGCTTGAACTCACAGACTGCAAGATCATAACCTGAGCCAAAGTTAGATGCTCAACCTACCGAGCCACCCAGGTGCCCCAGCAAACCACTAGATTTTTTAAGATGTCCCCACCAGGGAACCTTCCAGAGCTGTCACCCACAGGATTGTCAGGGGAGGGTGTTGTTCCCACTTGAATGGTGGGTATCAAAATTTGTTTCCTGAGGTAGGTGTTTTCAAATGGATTCTGGCTTTTTCTCCCAGGGTTCTTTCCCTCAGAAAAACAAAAAGAAGACTTTGGAGTGATAACAGTATGGCTCCCTTAGGTGTTACATGGGATTCTCCAGAATGATATCTGAAGTGACTCATCTGTCACACTGTTCCAAGTCAGTCTCACACTTGTCCTTTTTCTTCCAGGTACCTCTTTCTCCTGGCTGGAGGCGGGGCCCTGGCCTGGGCTGCTATGGGTTCCTTCGCCGTGCTTGTCCTCATCCCTGCTCTGTGCGCCGGGGTTCTGATTTCCTCTCTCGGTCCCCGGGATGTCCACAGGTGGGCTTTCTTCTTTCAGATGAGCTGGCAGACACTGTGTCACCTGGGTCTGCACTATACTGAATATTACCTGCAAGAACGTCCTTCCATGAGGTAAAGCGGCCTGTTCCCTTGGCTGTATTAAACCAGCCAAGGCTTTGCTTGTGCCTGGGGGACGTGGAGAGACCCTGAGTGTGGAGTTTGAATCTCAGTTCTTGCACATCTGAGCAGTGTGACCTTAAGCAAGTCATTTAACCTCTCAGCCTCCATTTCTTTTCCTAAAAACAAAAGTGTGCGTGTATGTGTATATGTGTGTTTATGTCTCTGAATGCAAATCTTTGATGTTAGAGATAATGTATATAAATGTAATGATGTGACTATAAATAACTACCATGTATTGCCTGTGTAGTACAGTATCTGGCACTTAGCTGTACTTAACATTGTGCCTGAAAGGGCGTTGAACCAGGGGTCCCAGGGCCCCTGGATGAGGCCTGTCTTGAAGTGACTAAGCACTATTTGCTGAACTCAGAGTTGGTGGTTTAGACACACGGCCAGCGGCCTCTCCTCCCCTTTAATAGGACCAGGAAGGTATCAATCCACTGTAAACCTTTGCTACCTTCCCATGGAAGCTGCTGTGCAAGAGTTTTGCTTCTTCTTCTTTTTTTTTTTTTATGTTTATTTAATTATTTTGAGAGAGAGAGAGAGAGAGAGAGAGAGAGCAAGAGAGCAAGCAGGAGCAAGGGAGGGGCAAAGAGAGGGAGAGAGTAAATCCCAAGCAGGCCCCACACAGTCAGTGCAGAGCTCAACACAGGGCTCGAACTCACAAACTGTGAGATCATGACCTGAGCTGAAATTAAGAGTCAGATGCTGGGGTGCCTGGGTGGCTCAGTTGGTTAAGCGTCCAACTTCAGCTCAGGTCATGAACTCACGGTTCATGAGTTCAAGCCTCACGTCAGGCTCTGTGCCGACAGCTTGGAGCCTGGAGCCTGCTTCGGATTCTGGGTCTCCCTCTCTCTCTCTTCCTCCCCTGCTCGCACTCTGTCTTTCTCTCTCTCTCTCTCTCTCTCTCTCAAAAATAAATAATGATTAAAAAAACAAAACAAAAAAAAGGAGGTGGATGCTTAACTGACTGAGACTCACAGGTGCCCCAAGAGTTTTGCTTTCATTGAGACTCAGCTATTCCATCCTCCCAGAAGGGTGGTCACCCAGTGTAGGAAAAAGAATCAGTCTAAAGAAATGTTTTCATCAGTCCCTGAGATCACCAAGATTAGAGGTATCTAATACAGGTATGTCTGTATTCTTGAGGCCTGTGGTCCCTGGCTCCCTCTGTTATCACAATTGGCGTGGGTCCATGGTCACTCACAGAACAGGGGCTGTGACCTGTCGAGGCGGGTCTGATTCTAGCTTGCCATTGCTTCACTCATTTTGCCATCCCTGCCACACCCAGAATCCTTTTCTTTATCCTGTCTTCACCAAAGGCTTTAGGGTTTGCTTCTCAGAAGAAGCAGCAAGATGGCAGCCGGTAGGGAATGGGGAGTACTGACTAGGGTGTGGTGAATTAGCATTTCAGTGGGAAGCCAGGACCTGATAGGGGCTGGAGGAGCAAGTTCAACGGGATCTGGTTGACGGAAGGAAGGCTGAGCCAGAGCTGAAATGGGAAGAGGTGCTAATTTGCTCTGGTTGTCATAACAAAGTAATGAAGACTGGGTGGCTCACACAACAGAAACTTACTTCCTCTGGAGGCTGGAAGTTCAAGATCAAGGTGTTGGCAGGTTCAGCTTCTTCTGAGGCCTCCCTCCTTGGCTTGTAGATGGCTCTTTCCCCCTGTGTCCTCATCTGGTCTTTCTTCTGTGTGTGTCTGTGCCCTAATATCCTCTTCTCATAAGGAGACCAGTCATATTCGTTTAGGGTTTACCCCAATGACCTCATTAAAAAAATTTTTTTTAATGTTTATTTATTTTTGAGAGAGAGAGAGAGAGACAGAGTGTGAGCAGAGAGAGAGGGAGACACAGAATCGGAAGCAGGCTCCAGGCTCTGAGCTGTCAGCCCAGAGCCTGATGCGGGGCTCGGACCCATGAACCACAAGATCATGACCTGAGCTAAAGTCAGACACTTAACCAACTGAGCCACCCAGGCGCCCCTGATGACCTCATTTTAACTTAATCAACTCGTCTCCAAATATAGTCACATTCTGAGGGACTGGGAGATAGGGCTTCAAAATACGAATTTACGGGGAACACATTCCACCCCAACAGAAGGAGTGTGAACAGGGGTTGGTGGCATTTGGAGGCAATTTTACTTACTGTTTGGATAAGTCAGATGAAGTCAGTTGTCCTTTAATCCTCAGACTCACAGAATGAAACAGCAGCATTTGGGAAACAGTGCCATTTTCTCTCCACAGGACAGCAACCCTGATTGTAGAGTGCACCATATAATTTTCCTTAATTTTCTCCACAATAACTTTGCCAGTAGTATCTTCTCTACCTTGTGACACTGAAGCCAGAGCAGTTCAGGTGATTGGTTTAGAACACCCCTCAAATTGCTAATGACTCAGTGCACACCCTGAACCCCTAGGTTGACTCACATTCCTCAGCACAGAAACCACAGCCTGCAAAATCTTACTATCAGGGACCGGTTCATATTCAAAATCTCTGCTTCACTATAGTCTCTTCAGTACTAAATTTTTGTTTCTTCCATGGCAAATTTCTTCCAGGTCCCTGATCCTAATCTGTATAGGCCATTCTTAGAAATATTATAATCAATATTTCCCCCATGATATTCCTTGTCAGTCTTTTAGTTGCCTCTCGGATTCATGATTAATTTCCCCATTACCTTAAAAAAATTTTTTTAAATGTTTATTTTTGAGGGAGAGAGAGACAGAGTGCAAGCGGGGGAGGGGCAGAGAGCGAGGGAGACACAGAATCCAAGGCAGGCTCCAGGCTCTGAGCTGTCAGCATGGAGCCCAACGCGGGGCTTGAACTCCTGAACAATGAGATCATGACCAGAGCCGAAGTCAGACACTTAACCGACTGAGCCACCCAGGTGCCCCGATTTCCCCATTTACCTCTTGATCCTGCCCAGAGTAGCTTGTGGTCTGAACTAATCTAAGAGTCTTTGTGGGGGCACTGTAGGCCAGGACATCGGTCTTGATCATTCAGAGCTATTATCTGCTGTGGGGTCATGTGTGAGGGACTGTACTGGGATGAAATAAATATGGGGAGCGTTTTCACATTTAAATAAATCTCTTTCAGGTTCTGCATCACTCTTTCCTCCCTCATGCTCTTGACCCAGAGGGTCACATCCCTCTCTCTGGACCTTTGTGAGGGAAAAGTGAAGGCAGAAGCAAGAGGCATCAGGGGCAGAAGCTCTGTTCTTGAACATCTGTGGAAGACACTGCCCTATTTCAGCTACTTGCTCTTTTTCCCTGCTCTCCTAGGAGGCTCCCTGTGTTCCTTCCAGAGATTTCAGGCTCGTGTTCAAGGGTCCAGCAGTTTGGGTCCCAGGCGCTCTGTCTGGGCTCTGACCCGGATGGGTCTGCAGATTCTGGGCCTCGAGTGCCTAAAGGTGGTCCTGAGGAAGGTGGTGGGTGCAGGAGCAGGTCTGACTGACTGCCGGCAACTCCAGTGCATCCGTGTCATGTGGTCCACAGCCGAGCTCTTCAAACTCACCTACTATTCCTGCTGGATCCTGGATGATGCGCTCCTCCATGCAGCAGGCTTTGGACCTGAATTTGGTCAGAGCCCTGCTAGGGAGGGATACGTCCCTGATGCGGACATTTGGACACTGGAAACAACCCACAGGATATCCCTGTTCACGAGAAAGTGGAACCAAAGCACAGCTGGGTGGCTCAGACGCCTCATATTCCAGCACGGCAGGGCCTGGCCGTTGCTGCAGACATTTGCCTTCTCTGCCTGGTGGCACGGGCTCCATCCAGGACAGGTGTTTGGTTTCCTCTGCTGGGCTCTGATGGTGGAAGCTGATTACCTAATCCACACCTTTGCCAACTTGTCTATCAGATCCTGGCCGATGCAGCTGCTCTATAGAACTGTCACCTGGGCCCACACCCAGCTCATCATTGCCTATATAATGCTGGCTGTGGAGGTCAGGAGCCTCTCCTCTCTCTGGCTGCTGTGTAATTCTTACAACAGTGTCTTTCCCATGGTGTATTGTATTTTGCTTTTTCTATTAGCGAAGAGAAAGCATAAATTGACCTGATATCTTTCCCCAGCCTTCATCTTATACATCCATGAAATAGAGTTTAAAAAGTGCCAGATGGTGTGTTGATGATGCATATGCTTGAACTTTTCCATACTAGGTCTTTTTTTTTTTTTTTTTTCAAGTATTGGATGCGTATACCTCATGTCTTGCCATAGAAATTTGGGCATCTACTTTAACAAGCTATTATACTGGTACCGAAGTCCCCCCCCCCCCCCCCCCCCAAAAAAAAAGAGACAAAGACATGGTTTCTTCCCTTGGGGCTTACAGTGTAGGTGTGGAAACAACATTTAGGTAAGGGGATAGATAAAAACATTAGGTACTGTGAACCAAATGACAAACAGTATATACATGGACACCTAAACACTGAGTGTCCAATTGGTCCACTTGATCCTGGACCGTGAGTTCAGCAAGACAAAAACAACAAAAACAAAAACCTAAGTCAGGGGCGCCTGGTTGGCTCAGTCACTAGAGCATGTGACTCTTGATCTCGAGGTCATGAGTTCTAGTCCCGTGTTGGGTGTAGAGATTACTTTAAAAACAACAACAACAGGGGCGCCTGGGTGGCGCAGTCGGTTAAGCGTCCGACTTCAGCTCAGGTCACGATCTTGCGGTCCGTGAGTTCGAGCCCCGCGTCGGGCTCTGGGCTGATGGCTCAGAGCCTGGAGCCTGCTTCCGATTCTGTGTCTCCCTCTCTCTCTGCCCCTCCCCCGTTCATGCTCTGTCTCTCTCTGTCTCAAAAATAAATAAACGTTAAAAAAAAAAAATTAAAAACAACAACAACAACAACAACAACAACAACAAAAACCCTCTAAATCATATAATTGTGTGAGTTTGTTACATGAACTAGAGACTCATGCTGATCCGTAAGTAATTTGAAAAATTTGGTCTCAGAATGGAAAGGCTGATATTATCTCAGAATATGTTAATAAATTGAAAATCTGGCTGAGGCTTGATAAGCACTTACATAATTGTTAAGTACAAAACTGACCCATGAAATATGTCACACAAAGAGACCAAGAACAAGAAGTAAATCCTATTTTAGTACAACGTTGAGGGTCCAGTTCCCTTTTCTTGGCACATCCTAAATAATTGTCTCCGTTTCTTCCTCTGTTAGGACTTAAAATACCCCAAGAGAAAGCTGTCAAGACCTCCAGTGGTAGTGAAGCCACAGTCACATAACGATCGATCGTTTTCACATCTGTGGGCCACCTGGCATGTTACAGAATTACAATTTCTCTTCAAATCAATTTTAGCTCAGCTTACTTTAAAAACTTACCCTCTTTCTAAGCAATGGCATTGGTGAAAATCGAGTTTAGTGCATTAATTATATTTTATTCTCATATTCACTAAAAGGAATACATACAAATCGTTTGTGTTCCACTTAAAATCATCTGCTGACTCCGTTTATTGCACCATGGGAAGCACTGCACAGCATCTAATCTTCCCAAACCAACCATTTTCATTCTTTACAAAATTTAAACTTGCAAGTGAGCTTCTAATTTTTAAAACCTGACGAAGACAGTCAGAAGTTATAGATCATTTAGAAAGTTGTGTCGGGGCGCCTGGGTGGCTCAGCTGGTGAAGCATCTGACTCTTGATTTTGGCTCAGGTCATGATCTCACAGTTTGTGAGTTCAAGCCCCACGTCAGGCTCTGTGCTGTGTCAGCATGGAGCCTGCTTGAAATTCTCTCTCCCTCTCTCTCTGCTCCCACTCCACTCAAGCTCTCTCTCTCTCAAAATAAATAAATAAACTTAAAAAAAAAAAAGTTGTGTCAATATCACTCACTAACAGACAGCAAACAAACAGCCCGATCTTCACACACAGAATATAGCACAACAAGCAGTGAGGGCCCCGAACAGATGGCAGGAATTTGTAGTGGCCTTAACCCTCCGACACAGAGGAGACAATGTGGACAAACAGGATTTTCCAAGGTTGGGGATAGTCAAGGGGAAGCAGTAGGTTGCCAAGGGGATGTTAAAGTACTCTAAGACCATTACAAGCATGTTGCTGGAAGGACATCCCTAGAATCCGACCCAGACGGGCAAGTGGGATGGTAGTGGTGTTATAGGATGGTGTTATAGGTTGGGAAGAAAGATAAATAACCATTGCAGCATTATTTATCATAAAAAAAAAAAAAAGTCAGCATTAGGAGAATGGTTAAGCAATTACGATGGGCTATGATAGAGGTATTAAAAATGAACGGTTGAGGGCGTCTGGGTGGCTCAGTCGGTTGAGCGTCCGACTTCGGCTCAGGTCATTATCTCAAGGTTTGTGAGTTTGAGCCCCACGTGGGGCTCTCTGCTGTCAGCTGGGAGCCTGCTTTGGATCCTCTGTCTTCCTCTCTCTCTGCCCCTCCCCCGCTCACACTTGCACTCTCTCTCAAAAAATAAATTAAAAAAATAATAAAACCATTAAAAAAAATGAATGCTTGTATACAGGCACGTCTGAGGAGCTAGCTACATGGATGTATGTGTTCAGTTTATGAAAACCCTTCAAATTGTACACTTAAGATATGTGCAAGTTTATGTATGTACATTACACTTGAACAAATTTTTTACATGAATGCCTTTAATGATTAGGAAAATGCTTACGATAGATTATTCAATTTTAAAAAGTAGTTGGTTAATAAAGTTTTTTAAAGGGCAATTTGGTCTCCAAATCTATCTCTCTATTGATGGCCAGGGGTAATTTCTGCTCCTCCTATTGGTTAAAACCAGGACATCTACTTCCTTCGCTTTCTATTTGCATCCTATAGAAATGCTTCATTTATATTGGACAGTATAAAGAACAATGTGATTTGAAGGACTTAATCTAAGGAAAAAAGTCTGAGCCAGACATGTAGATCCAGAAGCCATCTGTCTGCACAGAGGAGATTCCGGGATCCAAGAGCAGAGAGCAGAGAATGTATCTTCTTCCAATCCTCATTTCCTTTGTTAGGACTTAATTTTTGAGTTCCTGACTCCTGCTTCAGCTGCTCCCTCAGCATTTGGCAACTTTAGTTTCCCTTTCCTTCAGTTACTGATTATCACTCCCAAGACCCCACCTATTGCCTCCCAAATTCCCTTTGACATATCACCGATAGCACCTGCTTTTTCATCTCTGTCATTATTAATCTCATGGCTCTGACCTTGCTTTCAGAACTGGATATGACTGGAATAGTATTTTGATAAATTAGGTTTATCCTCTATAAATGCAAGGAAAGGGCCAGCAGCTGCTGTCCTGTAGGTGGTACCCTGGACAAGTGAATTAGATTCTTGGGGCCAAGTACTAGAGCTAAGTAACCCATAGAAACAGCCCCCAATGGGGCTGAAGCCCCTGGCTTCTGGCATCCTACCTTTTATCAGCCAACTTACTCTAAAGAGTTTGGTAGGAGGCTTCACAGATCCCCCCATGGGACCTCATCCAAATTTTGAAAAATATCATTGTATGAGATTCTGTTGATTAAGAAATTTCTAAAAGTGGGATAAGCCATTAACAGACACATGAAACAAATGCTCAGCATCACTCATCATCAGGGACATACAAAACAAAACCACAATGAGATACGACCTCATACCTGTTAGAATGGCTAAAATTAACAACGCAGCCAACAACAGATGTTGGCGAGGATGCAGAGAAACGGGAGCCGTTTTGCACTGTCGGTGAGGATGCAAACTGGTGCAGCCACTCTGGGAAACAGTGTGGAGGTTCCTCAAAAAACTAAAAAATAGAACTACCCTATGACCCAGCAATTGCACCACTAGGCATTTATCCACGGGCTACAAGTGTGCTGTTTTGAAGGGGCACATGCACCCCAATGTTTATAGCAGCACTGTCAACAATAGCCAACGTATGGAAAGAGCCCAAATGTCCTTTCATGGATGAATGGATAAAGAAGATGTGGTATACATATACAATGGAGTATTACTTGGCAATCAAAAAGAATGAGGTCTTGCCATTTGGAACAACATGGATGGAACTAGAGGGTATTATGCTAAGTGAAATGAGTCAGTCAGAGAGAGACAAATATCATATGACTTCACTTATATGTGGAATTTAAGATACAGAACAGATGAACATAAGGGAAGGGAAACAAAAATAATATAAAAATGGGGGGGACAAAACATAAGAGACTATTAAATACAGAGACCTGAGGGTTGCTGGAGGGGGTTTGGGTGCGGGATGGGCTAAATGGGCAAGGGGAGTTAAGGAAGACACCTGTTGGAATGAGCATTGGGTGTTATGTGTAGGGGATGAATCACTGGATTCTATTCCTGAAATCATTATTGCACTATATGCTAACTTAGATGTAAATTAAAAATAAATAAATAAAATAAAATAAATAACAATGGGATAAGCCATGATAACTGAAAAGCTCAGAATACTAGCAAAGCTTAATTAGAAAATCTTTAACAAAAAACTGCAAAATTTGCCTTCCTAAGAGGACCAAGGAGCTATAGGGGCCATCATTTGTCTGTTGAGATGGCATTGCCCGGGAAATGTTCCATGAGAACTTCAATTTACCTTTCAATTTTAGGTAAGGTAGGCTCACAGCCTTGTCCCCCTGATGCACATGTAGCCACTCACCCACGCTGGCCTCTTTCTTCATCTGTTGGCAGCTGCCGTGACCAACAGGCAGCCAGTGGCTCTAAATGGGTAACTCAAGTTTAGTGATCCATCTCAATTGTTAAACTTCTCTGAAGGACACAATCCAATCTTGATTTTTTTCTATCCATGTAGTTTTATAAAGCAAACCATAGGGAGACATCACTGACACACAGTTAATTCATCAATCCTTGATTCATCAATTTCATGAGAACATGGAAAAGGAGGCCCAGGTAGAGCGTTTTGAGGAGTTCGTCCTGGCAAGCATTAGCAGATATTTCAATCCAGAAAAGTACTAAGAAAGCCAAATTTTATCTCTGCCCAAAGGATGCTACTCTGCCCACGTGACTGATCTCTTACAGGCAATGAACTCTCTCTCAGGTCGCTTGAGAGGCTCTGGCAGCCAGCCTGCCGAGCCTGGGTGAAGGGGAAAGGATCAAACAATGAGGAACAGATTGATGGTGAATCAGGTTCAGTAGGTGTGAAAGAACAGATTGGACCAATGTATTCCTATAAGCACTATAGGGGCCACTAGATTATGAACATTGCAATGCCCAATTGTTATCAAAGAATAAATGGCAATCATTAGTAACAACCCTGATTAAAATGCCAACTATTAGACTGTAGATTCAAATCACTTCCAACATATTCTTTTCTACACGTTTTAACGTAGCAGAAACTTGGTGGGGTTCAGCACTAAGAAGTAAAGGGTTAGTGGTTATATTTTATGTGAACTTTGTCAATGGCACCTATTTCCAAAACAATAAGAATGTGCAAAAATGTTGAACAGACACTTCACAAAAAACCCAGATACTTCACTCTTTGGCTATCATGAATAATGCTATTATGAACATTTGTGTTCAAATTTTTGTGTACATGTTTTTTTTTTTAATTTTTTTTCCTTAACGTTTTATTTATTTTTGAGACAGGGAGCAACAGAGCATGAACAGGGGAGGGTCAGAGAGAGGGAGACACAGAATCTGAAACAGGCTCCAGGCTCTGAGCTGTCAGCACAGAGCCCAACGTGGGGCTCGAACTCACGGACCGCGAGATCATGACCTGAGCCAAAGTCGGCCACTCAACCGACTGAGCCACCCAGGCACCCCTGTGTACATATGTTTTTAATGGTCTTATGTATATACATATGAGTGGAATTTCTGGGTCATATGGTAACTGTGTTTAGCTTTTTGAGGAACTGCCAAACTCTTTTCCACATCAGCTGTACCGTTTTACATTCCTGCTCACAATTTTTCCATATCCTCGTAAACACTTGTTATAGATGTCTTTTTCATTCTAGTCATTGTAGTGGATATGAAGTAGTGTCTCACTGTGGTTTTGATTTGCATTTCCCTAAATGACTAATAATGTTGAGTACTTTTCATGTAATTATTAGCATTTGTATCTCTCTCTCTTTTTTTTTTTTTTTTTGGAGAAATGTCTATTTCGATGCTTTGCCCATTTTTATTAAATTTTTTTTTAATGTTTATTTATTTATTTTGAGAGAGAGAGAGAGAGAGACAGGCAGGGGCAGAGAGGGAGAGGGAGAGAGAATCCCAAGCAGGCTCTGCGCTGACAGCCCAGAACTGGACATGGGGCTCAGTCCTACAAGTCCTGAGATTATGACTGAGCAGAAATCAAGAATCAGACCTTTAACTGATTGAGCCACCCAGGTGCCCTGCTCTGCCCATTTTTAAACTGGGTTATTTGGGGCTTTCTGCTGTTGAGTTGTTAAGAGTTATTTAAATATTTTGGATACTTGATCCTTATCGGATATGTAATTTGCAAATATTTTCTTCCATTCTGTGGGTTGTATTTTCACTACTTTCTTGATAGTGTCCTTTGAAGCACAAAAATTTTTAATTTTAATGAACACAAATTATACATTTCCCTCGGTTGCTTTTTGCTTGTCATATCTCTGAAACCATTGCCAAACCAAGGTCATGAAGATTTGCTCTTATGTAAATCTTAGACTTAGCTTTTACATTAGGTCTATGATATATTGAGTTAACATTTGAAAGTAGAGTGAGGTAGGGGTCCAATTTCATTCCTCTGCATGTGGATATCCAGTTGTTCCAGCACCATCTCTGAAAAGACTAGTGTTTCCCCTTTGAATTAATTGCCTTGGCACCTAAAGTTGATTTTTTTCTTTTAAGATAAGAACTGAAAGAGAAAAAGAAAGAAAGACACAAAATCACTGAGAAACTTGGGGGAGCAAAATCTTAGATCTCCACTAGAAATTCCATATTTTAATCCGGAGGTCAGAAAGTTTCCAGTAAAACCCACAGGTCAGGAACTCACACATTCGGCTTCAGAGCAGTGGAGTACAGTCTTGTCAACCCTTGAGAAAACTCTCATCTGCTTAAGCCTGCACACCACTGTTGGCAGAGGAAAAGCATCTTTTGGTCTCTTTGTGTTTTCGAAAAGCATGGTGAGTGTATTTAATTAGCAAAACAGATTAAACTCGGGAGCCTGGAGGCAGAGGGATCTGGAAAATCTAGTTCCAAGACTTCTGTAATAGTGGGAATGAATGCTGGTTGTCACTAAGCAATGTGCAGCTTATCAGCCAGTCACAGAAGGACAAATACTGTGTGATTCCACTTACACGAGGTATCTAAAGTAGACACACTCATGGAGACAGAAGGCAGAACAGTGGTTGCCAGTGGCTGGAGGAGAGGGGGAAATGAGTTGCTATTCAACAGGTGTAGAGTTGCAGTCATGCACGATGAAAAAGTTCCAGACATCTGCTATATAATGTACGTATAAGCTAACAATACTAACTGCACTCTTAAAAATATGTTAAGACAGTAAATCTCATGTTTTTTTAAATATCTATGTATGTACGTATGTACATAAGTATGTACGTAAGTATGTATGTATCTATCATCTTATTGAGGGCTCATTCAAAGGGTTATTTTGCTCTCCTTATATTCTACAACCAATATAATATCGCATAACCTCTGTTGTGGTGTGTTGACATTTCTTATTCTTCTATTTTTTCCCAAATGTCCGGGGAGATCTGGATGCACCCTATTCGTTTTTGTTTTCATAGAGTGGGCATCTATTAACAGATTTTTCCCTCACTCAGAATCTGCTTCAAAGGGGTGAACTCTTTGGATCCTTTTTATAACCTTGCCTGGGGCAAATACAATTGGTAATAATGACAATCATCTATAATTTTATTATTTCATTTGAGGTGGCTTCATATGCAACATTAAAAGTAAATTGGCATAATTGCCTCAAGAAATTTGCAAGGATTACATATTTGCAACAATGCAAAATTTAATTTTTTGAAAAAGTTGCACATGTATCTTACTTATGAACAGCAATTAACAGTCATCCCTTTTCAAAACTGCTTCTGTTGTGGTAAAATATGCATAACATAAAAGTTACCATTTTGACCAGTTTTAAGTATACACTTCAGTGGTATTAAGAACATTCACATACTTGGGGTAATCACCACCATCCATTTCCAGAATGTTTTCATCATTCTAAATAGAAAGCCACTAGAGAATAACTCCCCATTTCCCAACCCCCCAGTTCCTGGTCACCACTGTTCTATCTCTCGTCTCTGTGTGTTTCCCCCTATTCCAGGTACTTCATATAAGTGGAATCATACAGTATTTGCCATTTGTGTCTGGTTTATTCCATTGAGCATAATGTCTTCAAGATTCATCCATGTTGTAGCACGTATTAGAATTTCATCCTTTTTTAAAGCTGAGTATTTGAGTTGTTTCCACCTTTTGGCTACTGTGAATAATGATGCTATGAACATTGGTGTAAAAATATCTGTTTGAGTTCCTCCTTTTAGTTCTTTGGGTCATATACCTAGAAGTGTAATTGCTGGATCATAGTCAATGTTTCATTTTTTGAGGAACTGCCGTACCATTTTCCACAGTGGCTGCACCATTCAACATTCCTACCAACAGTGCACAAACATTTCAATTTCTCCATGTCCTTGTAAACACTTGTTTATTCTGGCTTTGTTTTATTTAAATATAATAGTCATTCTAGGGGTGCCTGGCTGGCTTAGTTAGTAGAGCATGTGACTCCTAATCTCAGGGTCATGAGTTCAAGCCCCATGCTGAGTATGGAGCTTACTTAAAAAAGTATATATACATATATGTGTGTGTGTGTATGTATATATATACATATATATACATACATATATATATATGTATAGGTAAATACATATATACATATGTTTGTGTGTGTGTGTGTTCTAATGGGTGTGAAGTGATATTTCTTTTTTTTTTTTTTTAAGATTTTTATTTTTAAGTAATCTCTACATTCAACATGGGGCTTGAACTCACTACCCTGAGACCAAGAGCCACATGTTTTGCTGACTGAGCCAGCCAGGCTCCCCTCATTGTGGTTTTGATTTGCATTTCCCTTCTGATTATTGATGTTGAGCATTTTTTCATATGCTTATTGACCTTTTGTATATCTTTGGAAAAATGTTAGTTCAAGTCTTTTGCCCATTTTCAAATTGGGCTTTTTTTTTTTTTTTATTGTTGAATATAGGAGTTCTTAACTCATTTCTTATTTTAATCTTTTTTCCTGAGAGAGAAAAATAATAAAAGGTATAGTCAATACCAGGGGCTTTAGTCCTATATTGGGCAATTTGACAAAGATCTCTTCAACCAGTCTTACCCTGGAATTATTGATCTGCAAGGAAAAAGAAAGATCTTTTATAAGGTGTTTAGGTTAAATTCGGAAGTCATTCTCTAAACCATTATGATTCATTCCCTATAACTGTTCACATAGCCACAAACAAAATATGTTCCTTTTTTTTTTTAATGTTTATTTATTTTTGAGAGAGAGAGAGAGATTGCCGTGCAGGGGAGGGGCGGGGGGAGGGGGGATGGGACAGGGGATCTGAAGCAGGCTCTGTACTGACAGCAGAGAGCCCCATGTGGGGCTTGAACTCAGGAACTGAGAGATCAAGACCTGAGCTGAAGTCTGGTGGTTAACCACCTGAGCCACCCAGGTGCCCCCAAAATGTGTTTCTGCTAGCAATTATTAAGAGAGAAAGAGCTGTGGGGTAAAGAAACAAGTGTCTGCCTCCTGTAGTTTGTCTTCTTTGTTAAACTTTTTTTTTAAGGTAAGAATTTAAATCTTGAGTATAAGAACATAATGAAAAATACCTGGGGCCTATTTATCCGATCATCAGCGCTCCCAAATACTGCCAATGCATCTGGCTCTGTTCCGCAGACTCTGGCTGCTGCCCAAGTTCTTGTCCTTTTCAAGACCAGATTTGCAGCTTCTCCACAGATTCTGTGAACTAGTCCAGAGTCTTCCTATATACTCCTGTTGTTGTCGTCATTGCTGAAAGAATGTAGAGTTTTGTTTTATTGTACAAAACCGTCCATAGATAGATGACAGTCACCTAATGTTAATATTGGCTATTTCTGGGTGGTAAATGAGGATGGGAATGATTGCGTTCTTTGAATTCTTTAAGAGACTGCTTTATTTGAAGAGTTTTCTCAATAGGGTTTAGATGTAAGCAGAAAGATTTAGGGGTCCCCTGAAAAAAAAAAGACAAAACACAGCTTTTGTGACCCAAGAGAAGTCATTTTAGATCCCAGCTATTTACTGTGATCTGTGCCCAGGCACACTGCTGGCAGAGCTTCCTAGGTGTCAGAATCACAAAGAAATGCAAAACCTAGTAGTTACAGATTTTAAGAAAACAAAGGGAATTGCGGGGGGGTGGGGGGGGGGGAAGTCTCTACCAAGTCAAGAAATAGCCTAACAAATTCAAAGACAATAAATCAATGGTAAAACTCGCAAAAGTAAAGATTGACCGAATGCCCATTCTTGAGTTGTTTCTGCAGGTTTGAAACCGTGACCCATAGGGTTAATGAGTTTAAACTAGCAGGAAATTTAAAGCTTGTTTTTCAGAGAACTGTTTCTCCCTAATCAACTATTGTTTCTTTTCAGACCCACCAACAAATAGTCTGTCTCTGCAGAAGCCTGGACTCCTGGTCAACTGATTGATTTCAGCCTATGAACAAGCAAGGCCCTGCATTCCTTACCTTAGGAGCCCAAGACCCCATCCAGGTTACATCTGCTCTCAGAGCACAGCCATAGTCCCTTCCCCTAGTCTGATATTTACCTCTGCTTCTTTGAAGTCTCCACCCTAGAAGGAACACAAGCTTCATTAACATAACATAGGATGTGTGTATAGGCGTTTGTGATGACAAAGCTTCCTTTTCTGAATATTTATCCCAAAACTTAAATTAAAACAATCTGCTCACCCCTGCAAGGCAGGGGGGGGGGGGGACGGGACGGGACATTGTGAGAAATAAGGGAGATGATTCATTTTCAGAAATACCAAATAAAAGCTGTGATGTGTAGTTAATAGTAGGTTTACAACCTATTGGAAATATGTACAAACCCCCACCCCCCTCTGTTGCATCCACACCACTCCTGAAACAGAATGCTATGGGCACCAGTGACAGTTGCAACAAAGTTTATTACAATGAGAGGCAAAACTGACCGATCAGGACCAACACTCTTGATAAGAGTGTGGCCGACTGATCGGGACCAACACTCTTGATAAGAGTGTGGCTTCGAACAGCCGGGGTACACAGTTTTTAAAGCCGATCACATCGTTTTATCATTATCTGGGAACAGAACAGAGAAATAGTTCCCAGATGATTAGAAACAGTTGCCAGATGAGTCACAAACAGTTATCGAATGAGGTGATTATTTTAGACTTTTTGCTGCTAAGTTGCAACCAGTGGATCTCCTTGACCTTGTCTCTGATGCTCCTTTTTTGAGGTTTTGTTTCCTTCATTGGTAAAGCCTGATTCACAAGAGTATGAAGTATGATTTACAAGAATAAAAGCAAGGTTGTTATCTTTTGACCTTTAGTGTCAGAACAAAGTTGTTATCTTCCAAGCTAAGTGTTAGCCCTATAGTACAATTTAACCTTTACACCCTCCACCAATGGATCCCCAAACCTTTAGACACTTCACTTCCTGGTTCTTCTTCCCCTCTGCATTTCGAGGGCTTATTTTAGTGGGCTTTGCAATGAGCATGCGCCAAAGAACAAAAGGAGGAGGGACTGAAAGTCTCTGTCACCTCAGGGAATGTATATTTGTTCCAATCAGACTATTTTTTGTCTTACACGGGCACAGGCATGGCCCTGAAGGCTCTAACCTCTGTAGTACTCAGCCAATGAGGAACCGGGGAAGGGACTCGCACACTAGGAGATAAATTGTCTGCTGTAACTGCCCAGAGTGTGCCTGTCTCTCAGACGCCTGTTCTTGCAAGAACGTTGATTAAAGTCTCCCTTGACTCTGCTCCAAGTTTCCACGGCCCTCCTTTGATTGGGTTGGTGGGCTTAGTCCTCACATGGTGGCTTTGTAAATTATTCCCCATCATCTCCTTACTTGCTGCAAATGAAGTTTCCTTTGTGTGACAACTCAACTGGTATAATCTCTATCTGAAACTCACCAAGGAGTGAATTTACGTTAGTTCAGTTACTACATAGATAGTCCCCATGTTCTGGCATTTAAAAGCCTAGTCTTTTTTGCACCTGGATGATTTAGTTGGTTAAGCATCTGAATTTAGATATTGGCTCAGGTCATGGTCTCACAGTTTGTGAGTTCCAGCCCCGCGTTGGGCTCCGTGCTGACAGCGCGGAGCCTGCATGGGATTCTGTTTCCTGTCTCTTTGCTGCTACCCCACTTATTCTCTCTCTCTCTGAATGAATAAATGAATGAATGAATAAATAAATAAATGCCTAGTCTGATGTGGGAAACAAAAGCAAGAGGAAAAAATTAAGTTTCCTTGCTACTTAGAGCCCACTGACAAGTCCTTGAAACAGAGACCTTCCTCTGAGAAGGTACATAGATACGTCCCCACCTTTGCCATTAGAAATGCATTCACCTTTCTTTCTTTCTTTTTTAACATTTATTTATTTTTGAGACAGAGAGAGACAGAGCATGAACGGCGGAGGGTCAGAGAGACAGGGAGACACAGAATCTGAAACAGGCTCCAGGCTGTGAGATCATGACCTGAGCCGAAGTCAGACACTTAACCAACTGAGCCACCCAGGCGCCCCTCAGCTCATTTTCTTTGCAGCCCTGATGATCTCTCCCTCTGCTTTTCTAGCTCAGGATGATCTGGCCAAAGCTCTCATTCTAGTACTCATGCCATCCAAGCTCAGGGAATACATGCCAAGTTCCCTGAGTGGCTCCCTTAAACTGCTTCTCCCTTGGCTTGAAGGAGGAGGAAGCAGTTTCTTTTCACACCCTTGGAGGGGGAAATGCCAAAGTGCTCCCGTGACTCTCTTCAAAGGGTTACCGCCTCTACTCTTTGATCCTCCATGTTTTACTTCTACAGGTAGGAAGTGGGTACGTGTTTAATAGATGTGACTTGGCACCACATTTAGGACAAGGGGACAGAAATTGGCACCTATAGTATTATTCTTGGTTTTGGGGACTTCAACTGAGATTGAAAGAGTCCCATTTATCATTAGTGTAGGAAGATCTCATTTTTACAAAAAAACATTTTTAAAATTACTTAGACACATCTAGTTAATATTTTGATATATAGGTATAATGGGCTGAATTTTGTTCCATCAAAATTCATATGTTAAAGTCCTAACTCCCAGTACCTCAGAATGTAACTGTATTTAGAGATGGGGCCTTTAAAGAAGTAATCAAGATTAAGTGAGGTCATAGCATAGGTCATAGTCCAATATGACTAGTATTCGTACAAGATGAGGTGATTGGGACAGAGAGAACACAGACTGAGGGATGACACGGTGAGGAAGAAGGTGGCTTTCTGCAAGCCAAGGAGAGGCCTCAGAAGAAATCAGCCTCCAGAACTGTGAGAAAATAAATTTCTGTTGTTTTAATTTTATTTTTTGAAAGTAAGCTTTATGACCAACGTGGGGCTTGAACTCATGACCCCGAGATCAAGAGTCACATGCTCTGGGGCACCTGGGTGGCACAGTCGGCTGAGCATCCAACTTCAGCTCAGGTCATGATCTTGTGGTCCATGAGTTCGAGCCCCACATCGGGCTCACTGATGTCAGCCTGTCAGTGCACAGCCCTCTTCAGATCCTTGGCCCCGCTCTCTCTGCCTCTCTCCTGCTTGTGCTCTTCCCCAAATAAATAAATATTTAAAAAAAAAAAAAAAAGAGTTGTATGCTCTGCTGAGCCAGACAGGCATCCAGAAGTTTCTGTTGTTCAGGCCACCCAATCTCTGGTACTTTGTTATGGTGGCCTGAGCAAACTAACACAAAAACCTCCCAACTTTCTCTACATATACATACATATGTATTTATATACATGTACTTACATATTCTCAGAAAATTAGGATCATACTCATTTTCTAGCCTGCTAATGATTAACAATATGTTGTAAAATGTTCTTATGTCTGCATTTTTTACAAGGTGATTTTTAATAACTGCCTAATACATTCATGACTTAATCAATCTTCTGCTATGCGACTTTAACATTTTTAAACTTTTTACTGCTATAAATAATAAGGTGATGACTATCTTCTATCTCTGATTAATTCCCTAGGATTACTATTCAAGGACTTAATAGGTTAAATAGTATGCATACTTGGAGGCTTTTAATATTTATCACCAAATTACATTTGAGTATGTTTTTTAGTTTTTTCTTTTAATGTTCTTTTTAAAAATTTTTAATGTTTATTTATTTTTGAGAGAGAGAGAGAACACGAGCAGGTAGAGAGAGAGAGGGAGAGAGAGAGGAGAAACAGAATCTGAAGCAGGCTTCAGGCTGTGAGCTGTCAGCAAAGAGCCTGACATGGGGCTCAAATTCATGAACGGTGAGATCATGACCTGAACCGAAGTCGGACGCTTAACCAACTGAGCCACCCAGGCGCCCCTTAATATTTTTTAAAAGTTTTTATTTATTTATTTATTTATTTATTTATTTATTTATTTAGAGGGGGACAGAGAGTATGAGCAAGGGAGGGGTAGAGAGTATGAGCAGGGGAGGGGCAGAGAAAGAGCGAGAATCCCAAGCAGGATCCACTCTGTATGTCAGGACAGAGCCCGATGCAGGGCCTAAACTTACCTCACAAACTTCAAGATTATGACCTAAGCTGAAGTCAGAAGCTTAAATGACTGAGCACCCAGGCGCCCCTCTCTCTCTCTCTTTTTTTTTTTTTAATGTAAACTCCACCCCCGACATCAGGCTTGAACTCATGACTCTGAGATCAAGTGTCACATGCTCTACCAACTGAGCCAGCCAGGTGCTCTGCATTTGAGAATGTTTGTACCAATTTATACTCCTACCAAAAATCATGACCTGAGCTGAAATCAAGAGTCAGATCATTCACCAACTGAGTCACCCAGGTGTCCCCATTTTCCTGTCTTTAAAATAAATATCAGTTGGTTAAGCATCTGACTTAGGCTCATGTCATTATCTCGTGGTTCATGAGTCCGAGCCCTGAGTCAGGCTCTCTGCTGACAGCTCAGAGCCTGGAGTCTGCTTCAGATTCTGTCTCCCTCTCTCTCTGCCCCTCCCCCACTCACACTCTGTCTCTCTCTCTCAAAAATAAACATTGAAAAAAATAAAAATAGGGGCATCTGGGTGGCTCAGTTGGTTAAGCGCCGACTTCGGCTCAGGTCACGATCTCGCGGTCTGTGAGTTCTAGTCCCGCGTCGGGCTCTGTGCTGACAGCTCAGAGCCTGGAGCCTGTTTCAGATTCTGTGTCTCCCTCTTTCTCTCTCCTCCCCTGCTCATGCTCTGTCTCTCTCTTCTCAAAAATAAATAAACGTTAAAAAAAAAAATAATCAAAAAAAAAGTGTAAAGTATAACAAAGTGTCTGTGTGTACCATGAAAATTTTAAAAAGTGAAACATTGAGAATACTGTTGAAGTCCTTTTTGTATCCTTCCTTAATTACTTCTCTCCACTTTATCACTTCAGGAGAGATTTTTTTTTTTTAAGACTTTTTTTCTTAATGTTTATTTATTTTTGAGAGAGCAAGAGAGCAGGGGAGGGGCAGAGAGAGAGGGAGACACAGAATCCAAAGCAGGCTTCAGGCTCTGAGCTGTCAGCACAGAGCCCGACGCGAGGCTTGAACTCACGAACCTCGAGATCATGATCTGAGCTGAAGTTGGATGCTCAACAAACTGAGCCACCCAGGCGCCCCAAGATTTTGTATTTTAATGTCACAGTTTATTTATTCCAAAACAGTACATTGTATTTGGGGCATGTTTTAAAACTTTACAACAGTGGGTGTTATTGTCTAGTATTCTTTTGTAACCTGAATTTTCATTCACAAATCCTTGTCAAGTTCATCCATGCTGGATGTCCTAGTCCCTTCTTTTTTGCTGCTGTATGGTGTCCCCTTGTGTGAATGTACCACAATTATTTACCCAGTCTCCTTCCCTCCCCCCCCCCCAGTATTTGTCATTAAAATAATTAGTGATGGGCATTCATACGTGTGTAAACATGTTTCCTTGAGTGCATGTATGAGGGTTTCCCTACGATATGTTCACAGAGTTGTTTGGTTATGTTTACGTATCTCCATCTTTGCTAGGGGTTGTCAAATATTCCTATATATTCTACAAAATGGTTGTACCAGTGGACACTTACACTAGCAGTATTTGAGGGTTTAATTTGCTCCCTGTCCTTTCCAGTTATGGAGACTGTCAAGACTTAAAATTTTTCTGATCCGATGGGTGGTAACAGTACTTTAAAAAACTTATTTTGAAATAGTCTGACTTACAGAACATTGCAAAAACTAGTATAGAGAATTCATATATATACCTTTTACCCAGCTTTCCCTAATGTTAACAAATAACATAACCATAGCACAATTACAAAACCAAGGAATTAATATCAGTACAATGTAATTAACTACTAAACTATGACCTTTTTCAGATTTCACCGATTCTCCCCCGTCATTGCTCTGCTCCAGATCTCATGCAGGATCTTTACATTTAATTGTTGTGTCTCCATAGTCTCTTTCCATCTGTGACAGTTCCTCAGTTTTTCCTTGTCTTTCATGACCTTGAGGACTCTTGCCTTTCATGATTTTTGAGGAGTACCAGTTGTTTCATAGAATGTCTCTCAAATTGGGTTTATCTGACGTTCTGTGATTCGATGGAGGCTAAAATGATACCTTCATTCTAGATTAAAATGGTTGAAAGGATAATGTGCTTACTTAAGAAGAACCCTGTCTTCTGTGGGCAGGGTTGCATTTACTGCAGATGATGCTGTTTTGGAGCAGGGGGCCTGGACTCATGTGAGGGGACCTCATAAGTCCCCTCACAAGGGCTTCAAGAATCCCTACTGTCCAGAGGAGGTAAAGTGCTACCTGCAACCTGGCACAGTCAGAGCTAGAGACTTGAGGCAAGCGCATGGCCAAGATTGTAGAAGACAGTGAATACAGCATTCAGTTTTGTTTTTGTTTTTTTGGAGGGCGGTGAGGGTTGTGTAGTAATTTCTCTCTTTTCCTCAGGTCTTTGGTAAATGATTTGTTTAAAGTTATAACCTGATTTTATTTTTATCTTTAAGGTTTTTTTAAAAATGTTTATTTTTGAGAGACTGAGAGAGAGAGAGAGAGAGAGAGAGAGAGGCAGAGAGAGAGAGAGGGAGACACAGAATCTGAAGCAGGCTCCAGGCTCCGAGCTGTTAGTACAGAGCGCAACTTGGGGCTCAAACTCACAAACTGCAAGATCATGACCTGAGCCGAAGTAGGATGCTTAATGGACTGAGCTACCCAGGCGCCCCTACCCTGATTTTAGGTGTGCTTTGCAGGATCAAGAGAGAGGGTCTTATCCATGGTTGGGTGCAGGCTATAGGGAGAAGAGGAAAAGTAGTTAGAAAGTGGTAAAAGGTGGCTGCAGAGAAGTGGAAGTCAGTCCAGTGCCAGAGTTTGGCTGAGGTACAAGCATGTTACACGTAACATGTAAGCATTCCCGGGATTCCCAGAAATACTTTGGAAGACAAACATGAAAATAAGAACATTAACCGTCACACAGGTTGGGGGCTGGAATGGTTCATTACTGTCCTAGACCAAGATCGATCACCATTTTCTTTCTTTTCCTTTTTTTTTTTTTTTTTTTTTTTTAAGTAATCTCTATACTCAACCTGGGGCTCAAATGCACAACTCCAAGATCAAGAGTCACACGCTCTACTGACTGAGCCAGCCAGGTGCCCCAACATCATTTTTTTTGTGAAGCATTCCTATCCTCCCTTCCCTTTGTAGGGAAGTCACACAGCTACTCAGTAGATACAATGTAGTACGGACCTCCAAGAATCTTTTGTTTGTTCTCATCCCACCTTCTATTTTTATTTTGTAGTCCTGGTGTCTGATTCCAAAAATGTCTGTGGAATTAATAAATGCCTATAGTGGGCTATGCAATATTTCAGGTGGGAATCCAAATCATCATGTAAGATGTGTGATACCAGCTATAGCTTTTGCCTTCCTTCCCATCCAAGCAGACAGCAGGTTTCAGGTTCATTGTCATAGGACAGGATGTCACAGAGAGGAGAATATGCTGTGGGGAAAGGTTCATCTATAATAAGAGGTTCATCTATAGTAAGTTATACTATGTGTCTCTGAATCAAATCTGGTGTGATATGAGGTAGAGCCTCTGAGGAAAAGCAAAATAGTGGTCTTGGGTAATCTAATTGGACTTGGGTGCAAAAAATGTAAAATGTTCTGTAACGTAATTTCATTAGCCTGATTTTGTACACCACTTGGTATGGTCTTTTGGATGGTTTCCATTCTCAAAACTGGAACCCTGGAGCTTCTTTTTGTTACCTGTTTCCTCGCTGGTAAATTGCCAGTTTGCTTTCTTCCAGTACTCCTGAACTGTTTGGTTTTTCCCTGCCTAGGAACTCATCTTTGCTACTGAGAACCCCTGGGCTAAACCATCAGCTATTCCTGCTCGTGCAGCCCGACTAAAGGGAGAGGCATGTTTCCAGCGAGTAAGGGATAAAAAAAGATGTGCAACTGAGTAGGGTTCCTTGGTGACTGGTATCCTGGACTCGGGTGTTTCCATTTCCGCTACTTCAGGAAACACGTCCTCCTCCCCAGACGGGAAGGTGTGAGACGGGGACGGGAGTGTATGCAGAGATGCTTAACGATCTGCTGGCTTGGCTGCTCCCACCGCAGCGCCCTCGGGGATCCCTCAGGAAGTTGCCCGAGCCCCCTCCTGCCTCTGGACGCCTCCACTTGCGATGAAGGCCTCCTTGGCATGGCTCCCGTATTTTATGCGGTGTCTTCCCATGTGCTTGCCGCCTGCGTTTCAGGCTGCGGTTTCTTCTTCAATTTGATCGCGTTTTCATTCTCTCAGGGATTTCTTAGTTTCAGATCCACCTAAACTCTTCCCTTCTTGTTTCAAGTTTGGCAATGTAGCTTCCTGTTCTTTAAAAAAAGTGTGTCATTTTCCAGGTTTGGTGCAGGGGTGGGGGTAAGGAGGATCAGGGACACTTAACCCACCGGAGGCACATGTCAGGGCACCCTGCAGTGTTTATTAGACAGTCAACAGGTCTTCATGATTACCTCGAACTACTGCAGTGAATGCCTGGAAACCAGGTAGGTAGAGAATTTCCAAGAGATATTATGAGGCTGACAGGGGGGACTCCTGTTGGCAATATATTCTATTAAGATTGGATTATTAAAATGTTTTTTTGTCTGTCTACTTACGTAAGAGGGAACTGCTTAGCGGTACAGAGAACTGGTAAGAAACAGTAACAGTACCTAACATCAGCTGTGAGCCCTCTGCACATCACATTTCAACATCACAGCCACTCTTTGAGGTAGCTACTATTATTATCCTCATTTTGCAGCTGTGGGATTGAGACACAGATTAAATAACTCATTTACGGTTGCACATCTAGTCCAAGAGCAAGTTAGCAGTACGGGCTGGGTGTACCCGAGAGCCCCCGGTGTAACCGCTATGCCACGACGCGTGCCACAATGTCCACCCTCAGGAGTTTGCAAAGGTTCAAGCGTCAATAGTACTGTTTTGTCTGGTAAAGGTTTGAAACAAGGCAAGTGCTGTCACTTCGAGGTAACAAACGGATATGACGAACTAGTAGTTTGGACATACGGTCCAGACTTTGCTGTTTTCGACTCTCCCTACTTCCCCCCCCCCCCCAATCCCCTGACAGAACTATCAAAAACTTGTTAGTCACCCTTGACTCCTCTCTTTTTCCCACACAGTTCATCAGAAATCTTGGTTATTACTTTAAAATTAAATCTCCACCCCTCTTACATCTCCATTGTATCTGGGATCCAGAGTGAGGGTGTCAGAATCAAGAAGCGCCCGCCATTTCTGCTGCCCCTGAATCCCAGGAAGCTTAAGAGCCAACACTACAATGCTGCTCCAGAGAAATGCTCATCTTGCCAATACCCTGCCTGCCAGCAGAAGATGGGCCAAAGCAGAGCAGGAAATTACCCTCTACCTCCCTTTTGCTTCCCAAATCTTTTCTTCCTGTGAACCCCCATACTTCCCTTTTGGCATGTATAGGAATCGGATAGGAATCAGCTTCCTTTGAAACCTTCTTGAGTGTCTAACTAGATTACTAGTTCAAAGAGGGACTGTATTCCTATTTTTTTTCCTATCCCCCAATATTACCTAAATGCTGTCATTGTAGTATAAAACTGCCATTGGAAAAAAAGACCTTTTCTAGATAAAAAACTTGAACCTAACAGAGTTTCAGCATAAGTGTCTCAGTGACATAGCCAAGGTGGAGTATAGACCATTTCTACCTAATCAGCTGGACACTCTAAAGTGTCTGGAAGATGTTTTTGTGAAACACACACACATACACACACGTATGTGTGTGTGCATGTGTGTGTGTGTGTGTGTGTCCCCCTCTGTCTATAGGATATATTTTTTAAGTAGGCTCTATGCCCAACATGGGCTCAAATTTACAACCTTGGGATTAAGAGTCACAGTTATCTACCAACTAAGCCAGCCAGGTGCCTCTGTAGTAATATCTTTTTTAAAACACTTTTTAAAGCACTGGATTATGAGCAGAATCACTAAGCCATTTATGCTTGTAAATGACAAATGTCACTTCTAGCATGGAGTATGGCTCAAAACTGTTTTTGTTTTAATCCCTGGGAGACTACTACCCTTTTCTTCACTGCTATACTCATTAACTAGGTATTGGAGCTGATTCTCACCTATATTTTGGAAGTTGATGATTTAGACCATGACAAAAGTGAATTAAAATCCATCCATCTTCATTTAGATCTAGGGAGTTTTCCAACTGTGAACACTTTGAGACAATCCTCAAATGTTCTATGTAAGTGTATCCAGCTTTCAGGAAAATATCTATTTTGGAGGTTTGCAAATCTATACAAGTTCACTGACTTCTAGGTCATAACTGTATTTACATATTACAGAATACATTGATCAGCCAAAAGAGAAAAAGATACGTGACATTAAATGCCACACTATAAATCAAGATGACTAAATTGTTAAACAGTAATGCTCTTACAGAGAGATATGAAAATACTATTTCCTTCTATATTATTCTATTTGATGGTTTCTATGGCTGTGAACTGCAACACTTCCTCTTTCACAGTATTAGCCATTCTACTGGCTTCTAAAACAAAAATTCCTGATTTTTCCGTCAGTACCGCAAGGAATACAAACAAGGAAACAACTAGAATCAAAAAAGGAACGTTTCATGGTCACATGGTTTTAATTTCTTGTGACTTGTGTAAACACCTTGGGAGTTTGATGGTTTTATTCCCTCTGATGGGAATTTACAAGCTTAACAATATCTGAGTTGTTGTGACTGCAGGGCATGGTCCTAAACCCAAGGATGGATTCAAATAATCTTCAAGCGACTGGAAGTAAAATACACAGTACAGAGTGTCCAGTAAAAGTGAACTGTAAAATTGTCTTTAGATCTAGACTTTCTGCAACTGAAAACAAATGGCGAAGAGAGATATAAGCTCTCAGAAATCAGTTAGGGGCTTACTCAAGTACAAGGAACTCCTCAAGTTCGGAAAGTGGAACTGGAAGGCTTCTCTTGTGGCACAGCAAGTCACACCTCCGTGTTCTCTGTCACAACCCCCGTGTCTGGTGTACAGTTTACCAGCTACAGTTTTTTAAAAAGCCTTTTCAACAGGAAGAAGACTCGTCACACAGCCTTTCCTTTGTGTAAGAGGTGGGAGCATCTCGCTAGGTCCACTGAGGTACCGTGTGCAGAAACGTTACATTATTGGTTCAGTCCACCTGGTTACCTCATTTTTCTTCCCTGACAACTTTCCACTCTTCCTAATGTACTACAGATTTAGAAAACTAGAAACAAAGTAAGTTAAGGAGAGCTAGGTACAGACTCAGTTGTAAGAAAAGCCAGCAAAAAACACGGTTCTAGAAAAATACGGGTCTGGGGCCATTTAAAGAAGGGGAAATAATTTATGACAACCCTAAATTACCAAGGAAAACGCAAAATGTCTTAATATATTCTAAGGAAGTACAAGAGTGTATGACCCATTTAATACTTTCACCAAAATAAATAAAACAACTGTCAGTTCTTTTTGAGATAAGCTTCAGTTATCTGGAATATTTATTTTACAGGATGTATTCTCTTCCCTGGGAGTGCCAGAAAATTGGGAGGCATTAAAATAAGAGCTCCTTAATCTTCACAAAGAGAAAGGATAACACAGGCTTAATGGAAGAAACAGGATTTTGAATTTCCCACCTATTTTATAAATTATAAAGCATCCTGAGCTGTAAAACGTACACATCACTTAACGGTAATGTTGCATGGCTGCTTGTTAAATTTGACGTGCTGATTTAAAGTGACCTGAAACTTCTGAATCTCATCACATTCAATGTAAATGTTCCAGAGTCTCCTCTAGAAATATGGATTATCTTGACAACACCCCCCCCCCCAATCATGTTAGAGCAAACACTAAGAAACTATGGTTTAAACTTTTTAAAACATATAATGAGATTATATAATTAGGACAACTTGGGACAAGATTCACGTTTGATAAAAGAGAACAGTACTTTTCTCGAATCACACTGTGCCACACAGATTCTTGCCCTTAACTATTTGAAAGGTTTGCAAAAAGCCAAATGCTCCAATAATGAATGGTAATAAATACACAATAAAACATACGGTCATAAAAAAGGTTCTGAAAATCTAAGAACAGGTACAACCTTGACTTTTGATTATCAACAGTCTTTTCAGGTCAACAGAATCCTCTATGGCTTTTTTGTAAAGGGCTCGTTAAAAATTCTACTTCCCCAACCTACTTCTACCAATCTATAGCTCAAAATCACAGGGCTTCCTTGCAATATTTACTACTACAGTTTCAATTCTGTTTTGGAAGTGAAACTTCTGCAAGTCTAACATTCATGACTAATATACTGCATTATTAAAATGAGTCACACACTTCAGGAGCCGAAGTGTGCAGCATATTTGCATTTCAAAAACACCCACAAAGTAACATAGATATTTAAAACCTTTATTGTTTCACCATCAAAAGTTTTCTTTCCGTAGAAGAATGGCAATGCGGTGTCAGTGCATGTTCTATGGAAAATTCACAGCTCAAAGAACTAGCCTAGAGATCAGACAGCACTATGTCAAGCTCGTGTGCAAGACGAGAGACACAATGCTGCCAACGCAACAAGGACACAGAAATATGCGGCTGCTAGAGAAAGAGTCTATGGCCAAGTGAATAGAATAGTCGCAGTGCACCGCACTGATATTCTAGAACAGAAAACGGGAAGGGCCAGAGAGTGTACTTCCTGCAAAAAAAAGAATCACGTAGATCCCACGCACTGAGTTCCCAACGATATGGCCAGCTAATTCATGCACGCCTGTACCATCCCCTTTAGGGCTACATCACTGTCACACTGCAAGCCGTCTTCAGCCTGCTGTAGAAGCGGGACAGCCACACGCAGGTACCTCATTCTGCTTCCCATCTCACAGCTAGAGTCACCACCTGGGCCTGGCAATAAAACACGTGGACTTTAGGCATCTTTAGTAAAAAGCTTAACAAACCCAAAATGGGTTCCCATTTTCTTCAGAAATAAATTTTATATAAAAGCTGTCATGATCACTCAGTTTTGTCTGAAGGCAAAACGATTTTTATGTAAGTATAGTGAAAAATCACACAAATATCCCAACAAAATACTGTCGGACCAACTTGAACATCTTCGTTACTAGCTCTTGCAAAAGGTACTGATAATTGTTGAAATGCAAATGACCACAACGATTTGATCATGCCTGGTTACTGGGAACTTTTTGGTCAGGTCTTCTGTGTCTGAAGCTGCTATACAGCTGGATTTGGCTACCTTGCATTAATTCACACAATAAGTGCCATTTAAAAGGAAACAGCAGATCTATCATGATGAAATAAAAATCAAAAAAGTTGAGAGGTATACAGGAAACTTGTCTTAAATATTTTTAAATTACATATGATATAACCTTAGAGAGTAAGAACTACAATTACCATGGTCTAAATCTTAAATTGTTAATGCATGACTTATGTGCAAGACTAACAAGTCACTTGTTAATCATGTCAAGGCCTTGCGGGGCAGGGCACTCAGCATGTAGAGCATAGCAAGTACTTTCCAGGTGAGATCAACACCTCTAATTTAAAGTGTTATCAAACTATATTTGGAAAGTTAATTTACCTAATATATACAACGTATAAAATAAGTTAAAAGGAGGAAGCAGGGAAAGGTTTCCCGGTCTAAATGATGCACACTACAACTTTTCCTTATCAGTAGTATGTTCCACTTCACCCACAGTAAAATATGAAAAGGCTGATAGAAGATCAAACATTTCACTTATAAATAGAAAGAGGATTAAAAAAAATGGAATTTCAACATCGTTTCTTCCCATAACGCGACTCACTCTATCTATAATAGACATAAATAAAAACCACCTCAAAAATCTGGTTTTACACGCTTACCTTTGAGTTTAACAATAAATTCCTCTAACGACTGAGAAGAAAAGCATTCCTTTGTAGCAATTCCGTAAAATAATTTTCAATCCACAAAACACCTGCTTACTGGCAAAACCAGCAACCTTTACGGAGGGCATGGGCATTAATACTTGGCCCCTCTGAGGTATAAATGCAGCTATATGCGTACTGAGTGTACAGTCTATAAGGTATGCCAATGGTCTGCATAAAATTGGGAGTGATGTCATCCTGACTGATTGAAAACTTTTTTTTTTAACTTTTTGCAATGGAGGTTAAATAATTTTAAGACAAAAGATGTCCTTTAGCCCAGTAATAGCCAGCAGAAATCTAATTCCTAACCAATGCAAATGGTTATTACATTTTAAAAATGCTTAACATTGCATGTTGATTAAAAAAAAAAATAACTAAACAGGGACACATAAATACTCAAATTCAGCAGGACACCACAGAAAGCATACTAGAGATAAGTGTGAAATCAGTCAAGCTTTTCCAAAAGAGAAAATCCTTTTAATCCTTCAGCAAGTCTCTGTGAAAATAGTATGCTTACAATAAAAGTGAGAGGGGAGCACTGAGAACACCCCCAAGAGGCTTGCTGTGCCACTCAGCATCCCTGCCCCATCTCCTGTGCGCGCGGATGGCCGACAAATGACAAGAAGTCCATTTGACAATAGTTCAGTAGTTCCTTCACCACTGCTGCCAGCTGAAGTCATCATTGCTTCCAAAGACCAAGAAAAAGCCCAGGATAGTTGCAAATATGACTGTGTTTCCTGTGAGAACAAGTGCACAAGCTCCCCACTCAATCTAGAGAAATAAGACAGATAAACACTTAAGTTAACAGATGTAGGAAAAACAGAAAGAAAATGAAAAGCAAATCTAGATTCTAGTTCTATGCCAATAATGATATAAAAACAAGCAAGATCTGTGATAGTAACTTTCGCTCTATTCAACACTTAATGGTCCTTCTATATTGCTGTTTTTAATTTGCTTCCTTTAAAAAGACAGGAAGTCATGAAAATGATCATTATTCAAAAGTTAGACTTTTGGATTCTGAGGAGGCAGCAGAGACTTCTACAACTTAATGCTCATGAAGAAATTGCTCCAACTCTTCTTCAGTGAATCTAAAATCTTATCTAGAGAGATTAAATTTAAAGTACCGGAAACGAAAACACACCCATGTACATTCTTTTAAAGCAGTAGGGGGAGTAATCGCCCCCTCCATGTGGAAGGGTGGTCAGTCCCTGGCATCTCTAAGTCCCCAGAGATGGGGGAATGAATCTGACTGGTGAGTCTGGGAGGAAAGACCAGGTATACAGAGCTCAGGCCCTTCTCCTCTTTCACACTTTCCCATGCAAAGAACACACTATCTCCTCAGGCCTTTAATCAGTTACAGAGGGCGGCCTGTGGTTGTTAAGCACTGGGTGAGAGGATGTGCCCACTTCTGAGAGTGAAGAACTGGTAAGCCAACTGTTGCCGAAGACCCCAGCCATGCTCTTCAGTATCATTCTTCCTCTTTTTTTAAAAGTAGGGTTCACACCCAGCGTGGCACCTAATGTGGGGCCTGACTCATGACCCTGAGATCAACACCTGAGCTGAGATCAAGAGTTGGGACGCTGACCCTACCGAGACACCCAGGCGGCCCTCTCCAATATCATTTTTATCAGTTAACAACAAAAGATTATCTCTATCCTTTTTCCTGAGACAATTTTAACCTAGTCTGATGTAAAATCGTTCATAGAAAAATATATACACTTACCAGATGTGCTCTGGCAAATACAATAGGGAGCCCAAAAGCTGAGACAACAATGCCTGTTGTAAGAAATATGGCAAGTTCCTTACAAGCATTACTCATAGCATCTGTATCATCCACTAATCTTCTTGCTATGCAGTATGGAATAGGTGAAAGGATGTAAAAAAACAGAACAAAGAGAGGCCAGTATTGGCTAGAAAAAAAAAATAAGTTAATGTAGTTTTTGCTATCTATGTCATTTTCCTACACATAATATACGCTTTTAAAAAATAAAGACCAAAGAAATATTGCAAGGTTCAAAACAAGACATAGTTTAAAAATAAACAATAACCTGAACACTGAAAATAGTAATAATTAGAATCATAGTATTCCTAAAGTGAATTATGACACAATGATTAAATATTCCTTATGTTAAAAAAATGCTTTATAAATTATAGCAGTTGGAATCAAGGACCAAAATTATTTTTCTTATTTTAGGCTATAAATAAAGAGGCATATGGAAAATATAAATAGTAACAGTAATTTTTAAAATTCAAGATTCATGCCCTTGACTTCTTGATGAATGACAGCCTTCTCAGGGTAAAGCTGGAACATCCCTAAACTCTCGTTAGGTCACTATGAACTCCCAAAATACTGAAATAAAAATGTAGAAAATGAACTGAAAGTAATATTGAAGACTTTAAGTTAGAATATAGAAAATAGATGGCTTTGAATCAACAGTCTAGCTATTGTACTGTGCCAGTGTAATTTCCTGGTTTGGATAATACAACTACAGTTATGTACGACAGCCACCGGGGGAAGCCTGTGTGAAGGATACAGGGGACCTCTCTGTACTATTTTTTTGCAACTTCTTGATAATACATAATCATTTCAACATAAAAAGTCAATTAAAAAAAAAAAAAGCACAAAAAGTGAAAACTCCAAGCTGCCCATGTCTCCCTACTTTCTCTCTCTTGCTCTCCTAACAACCTTCTTGTGGATCCTTCCATACTTCCACATGGATAAATTTTAACAATATGAATCATTGCACTTTTTCATTTAACAATGTATCTTGAACATCTTTATATATCAGCACTCACAGCTCTTGGCTCCTCCTCATTGTTTTTAAGATTGCCTACTATTTCCATTGATGGACATATTATAATTTAGCCATTTCTCTTTTGACAGGCCTTTAGGATACTTCCAGGCTTTTTTGTTATTACAGACAAGATTGTCATGAACATCCATACTCTCCCCTCACTACACATACCTTTGTAAACATCTGCCAGGAGACCTGTATGAGAAATTCTAAGTGGAAGGGCTAGTTCAAGGAATATATAGACTTTAAGAGCTACAAGGAAACTGGCTTCCAAGATGACAGACTACATGAAGCTATACCTCTCCCTTCTCATACACGACAGTGCCTGTTTGCCCCAGCTCTTACCTTCACCAAAGGATTTCATTTAATTTTGAGAGAGGCTGAGTATATTTTCATGCGCTTATTAGTAACTTGCAGTTCTTTTTTCATATTTATTGTTGATTTTTCTATTTAGTTTTATTTTTCTTACTAATCTATCCTATTAATTTTTAAAAGTTCTTTCTATCCTATGGAAAATAATTGCTTACATGACTTTATTTTCTTAGTCAACTGTCTCTCGACCCTGCTTCTGGTATTTTTTTGCTGAAAAGATATTTTAAATTTTCTTGTCTTTAATTTTATTAAGAGATGCTCAAAACTGAGCAGAAGTGCAATAACCAAAAAGTGATTTTTGCACTTTTAAAAAGATTTGTCCTTGGTAAATGAACATTTCTTAGGATTACTTCTACAGTAGAAGCTTTCATTTAAAAAAAAATTTAAAGCTTTAAAAGTAGAAAAAATTTACCCTAAAACACTAAAAAAGACAAAAATTTTACATACTTGTATATTGGAAGGGCACATCCAAGCATCAAAAACATCAGCCCAATTGCTCCTCCAAAGGATAAACTAATCAAAGCTGCAAAGTAAATAAAGAATCAAATACACATATTAATTATATTAAATTAATATTATTTTTATTAATATTAATATTAGCAATCTGAACATTACCTGTGATCCCAGAAGCAAAAAGCAAAACACAAAAAACGAATGCATTAAAAGTGATTTATCTTCAAGGGTGCCTGGGTGGCTCAGTTGGTTAAGCATCTTCGGATCATGATCTCATGGTTTATGAGATCGAGCTCCACTTGGGCTGGATTCTCTCCCTCTGCCCCTCCCCCACTCATACTCCTGTGTGCATGCACACTCTCTCGAAATAAACACTAAAAAAAAAGTGAGTTATTTTCAAAAGTGTAAGTTATCCATAGTTTCAAAATAAGTTTTTTGGGGTCATCTTCAAAGCAACATAAAGCAACACTGATTTTCAAGGCCCTGACCTATTGTGGGCACACCACCACATTCCCTCATTACTGTCTCCATTTCTTCTTTTCTTCTTTTAAATTTATTTTTGAGAGAAGGAGAGACAGAGCGTAAGCAGGGAAGGAGCAGAGAGAGAGGGAGACAAAATCTGAAGCAGGCTCCAGGCTCTGAGCTGTCAGCAGAGAGCCGGACGCGGGGTCTCAAACCCGCGAACCATGAGATCATGACCTGAGCCGAAGTTGAACGCTTAACAGCCTGAGCCACCCAGGTGCCCCACTGTCTCCAATTCTAATGAATATCCTAGCCTCCCAGATCAATGCTCTTCCAGTCATTAGTGTTATATTTACTCCACAGATCATTACAGTTTGAAAAACAGGATGTGGAGAAACTCTGCTTTCTCAGCTTTACTAGACTTTAGAAACCTTATCAAATGGGAAAGTCTCTCATGATCAGCTCCTGCTTCTTGCACATGCACCCTCACTGTGCTCAAAACTAGTAAAAGTATCCAAGGATACTGGTAGTTAATAATTTTAGTCAAGTAATTTTGGTCTACCCATGTGTCTGGAGGCACTTGAGACCATAACACTGTTTCCACTGTATTTCAAAGACTATCTGCAGAATTCTTTGGGATGCTTCCTAAAAATGCCAATTTGTGGGCCACAGCCCAGGACTCTGAAATTTTATCAAGCACCCTGAAGATTTCCTAAGAAAATGAAAGCTTGAAAATAACTGTCTGGAAAAGGTGGAATGTCAGGGGTTTTCTTAATCAGTTTGCCAAGTGAATCCTAAACGTGAGCTAATGTTATATCCTTTAATGTCCTCTACATATCTTTATAAAACAGTTAATCTGTGTTACCTTACATGGTTTCAAAAGTTACTCAGATGGCTTCCTTTCCTCCAAAGTTGACTCACAAAGACTGGGGTGGGGGTGAGAGGAAGAGAGAGCTGCTGTCAGTTGAGCAGCCGGTATGTACCTGATGCTTTAAATATCTGATTTCATCTTCTCCACAGTTTTATAAATTTGCAGTTACTAACTCTTACAGATCAAGTCAGAGAAATTTCAGGGGAGTATTTAGTTATTATTATTTTTTTGTTAATGTTTATTTATTTATTTGGAGAGAGAGAGAGCACGTGCAAGCAGGGAAGGGGCAGAGAGAGATAGAGAGAGAGATAGAATCCCAGGCAGATTTTGCACTGTCAGTGCACAGCTCGACGCAGGGCTCAACCCCATGAGCACGAGATCATGACTTCAGCCAAAATCAAGAGTTGGACACTTAGCCAACTGAGCCATCCAGGAACCCCTAGTTTTAGTTTTTAAAAAATGTTATCATGGGGGTGTCTGGGTGGCTCAGTCGATTGAGTATCTGACTTCGGCTCAGGTCATGATGTGGCAGTGTGTGAGTTTGAGCCCTGCGTCGGGCCCTGTGCTGACAGCTCGGAGCCTGGAGCCTGCTTCAGATTCTGTCTCCCTCATTCTGTCCCTCCCCTGCTCATGCTCTGTCTCTCTCACTCAAAGGTAAATAAAAACCCTAAAAAATTTTTAAAAATGTTACATAGTTTACAAAACTATAGCTAGGTTTCCTCCCGTAATTTCCTACATGTTAGAAAATGTGCAGGATAATGGGTACAAGCCTTCTTTGGTATCACTTTTTAAGATATCACAAGCTACAGACACATTCTATAGGTGAAACACAGTTTCTAAAATTAAACACACACACATACACACACACACAAAGCGTTGTGTTTTATAACTTTTTTTTACTATATATTAGTAAGTAGAAACAACTTTCTTGAATAGGCAGTTTATTAGTGGCTTAGAATTAAGCAAAGATACGAATGATCAATTTATTTTGAGTTCTATATAACCTATATTTCTGCAACTGCACTGGCTAAAAGAATAACTTAGGCGTTTTTTGTTTTTAATGCAGTCTATTAAACCTTAACAGAAACGTTAAAATCCAAAAGAGCTGTAGAAGGACTAAAAGTTACCAGGACAAAAGCTAACATATATAAACCAAAATTAACAGTAAAGGGGTTAAATGCTGCTCAGTACTACTGACAGCTTTCTCTGAATTAAAATGGTAATAATTGGGGTGCCTGGGTGGCTCAGTCAGTTAAGCGTCTGGCTCTTGATTTCAGCTCATGTTTTGTGAGACTGAGCCCCATGTCAGTTCTGCGCTGACAGTGCAGAGAGCCTGCTTGAGACTCTCTCTCCCTTCCTCTTTCTCAAAATAAATAAATAAACATTAAAAAATAAATAAATAAAATGGTCATAATCAAGGACATCCACTTACGTGGTAGGTCGGCAGATTTGGTTTTCCCTTAGATCACCGATGCAGGTCATGTAAAACCTGAACACATTTACTTAGTCCATAATACCATTATATTTTCAATGACAGAAAAAAGGAAAGAAAAAAGCCTGCACTTTTATTTTATAGCAAGTGAGGAACCTCAAATTTACAATGGAGTGAAATGTAAACTGTGAGGAAAATATTGAGTTTGTCATTTGTTTTGTTCAATTCAAAATAGGTCCTCAAAATCTGGCCCTGCTTACTCTCCTGACACACTCACACCAGGCTATTAGCCCTTGTACTCTGCACGTCAATGACACTGGCCTTTCCTCTCCTGGCAATCAGCAGGCTCCTTCCCCCACAGGGCCCTTGTACCTATTGTCCTTCTACTTCAGATACGTTTTCATTCATTCATTTCATTCAAGAAATATTTACTGCAAACCAACTATATAACAGGTGCTGGAGATTATTTATGTAAATAAACCAGACAAGGCCCTTCCACACTCATGAAGCTTGTATTCTGGTTTCATTCCCTTCCTCTTTCCTCCAAGTGAACTCGTCTATGTCCTTAAGATCTCAGCTCAATCGTTTCTTTCTCGGTGAAGTTATTCCAAACCTCCTGACTTGACCAATTCCCCTTATCATATTCATTCATTCATTCATTCATTCATTCAACAAATATCTACTGAGCACCTGTGTCACACACTGTTCTTGATACTAGAGATAAAGCAATGAAAAAAAAAAAAATCAAAGCTCTTGCTCCATGAAGCTTACATTCTAACAGGAGAACAAAATGGTAAAAAACCAAAAGTAAGCAAATGAATGTCAAGTGCTATGAAAGAAACCAGGTAGAGTAAGAAGGTGGAGCGCTTTTTGAGACACAGTGGCCTGGAAAGGCATCGCTGATGAGGTGACATCTGAGCAGAGATTTGTATGAACTGAGGAACTGAATCATGAGGATTTCTGGGGGGAGCGTTCCAGGCAGAGAGCCATGCATATGCAGAGGCTCTCTTGCCCTGTACACATCCCCTTTGCTCAGTTATCACAGCTATAATTTTATATCAATTTGTATCTGTCTTTCCTTGCAAGCTGTTAGCGCCACCACAGCAGGGAAAGAGTTTTTCTGTTGTTGATGCTCACACCCCAGCTCTCAACACTGAATAATAAATATTTGTAGAATGCATAAAAGGAAACCAAGGGGAGAAAAAGAGAGAAAAGGACAAAAGGGAAGAGGAGGGGAAGATCACACCAGAGTAAAAACAGCACATAACTGAAAGTCAGAAGACAATGGGTCCCTAGACCCTACTAGCCATTTACTGCCTACATCATAATATCTGAATGTCAGTTCTTTCTTCTATGAGAACTGGATTAGATCTAAAATGCAAATAATTCTGAGAACACTAAAGATATTTGTTATAAGGCATGCTAAAAAAGTAAAAACCATCTCCATTTTTAAATAAATTTTAATTCCAGTATAATTAACATACAGCGTCACATGAGTTTCAGGGAACCATCTCCACTTTTTCAATGTAGTTGCCAAACAGCTAAATTCACCACTAGAAATACTATATAGTAACAACTTATTTATCCAGAATATAATTTAGAATCCTGGAGGAAACAAGGGTCACTAAAGAGACAAAGCAGATGTCACAAAGCCCATACACTAAATCTACCATTCTTTATAAATAGACCCTTAGGCTCCTATTCAGCCGACATTGATTTATTCATTTTTGTGATTCCACTGTTGTGTGTGAATTTCAGCAGAATAAAAAAAGAATTTTAAGTCATATATGTTCATTTATAGTATTTTTTCAATAGCAATTCATATAGCCAGAACAAAATTAAGTGAAGAGTAACCTTCCCCACCCAGAAATGATCACTGTTACATGTAACCTGGGACATAAAATTTTCTAAGTTTGAAGATCTTGTTTCCCATATTGAGACAAATGAGAAAGAGGAGGCAGAACTGCACATAAGCAAGATCTGCCCTCTGACAAGAGAAAGGAGACTGAAAAAAAATTTAAATCAGGCAGAAAAACCTCAAAAAGCATACTGGTTTATGGTAATCTTGGCCAAAAGGCAAGTAGCTTTACTACTTGATGGTCTCTGGGGGGTAACTCTTTTATGACAAAGAACAATTATTTATGTTCTTATCAAAAAAGGAAGTCTAAATTTTTTTGAGTACACTCTTAAAAAGTTAATGAAAGATTTCTTTTAAATAAATAGAAAATGAAAACAAGGTAAGATTCGAGTATCAAAAAACTTCATGTGACATCTCACTGCCCAGTCATACTGGATATAATAAAACAAAAACAAAAACAATGGGGTTAAATTGCTCAAAAGTGTTCTCAAAACTTGTGAAGTTTCTCCAATCTTATGAAATCAGCAACTAGGCTGATTTATACATAAATTTCATCATTCGTGTATAAATGGATGCCCCAGATGACACATCAATAAGGCAAGAATTTATACTGTAAATGAGTGATGAAACATTTGGAGGGCAAAACTCAGATGAGTCTAGTTTCTACTCCCAAAGCCTCTAGGCTAGGGATGATGGAACAGTCCAATTATTTAAACTCTCTCGAGACAGGGTGCTGATTCTGTGATTACAAAGAAATTAGAGTAGCAGGGACCAGTTCCCTAACCTGGGAGTTGCTAGAAAAATCTAAACATAACCGAATAATATGGCTTAAGAAATAAGTAATGGTCTCCAATGATAGCAACACTCCTGCTTAATATAAAGATAGCCCAACAGAAAGAAAATATCCTGATAAACAATCATAACAATCAAAAAATCTTATTGAAACCAAAAGTGTAAGTACAATTCCATCTGTGGCACTTTCACCTGATTCATATTTTCCTAGATTCGGAGAAGGAAATTACAGTTATTTTCCTACAACAGAGACTCCCTACGTTTATGACACTGAGGAAATGGGGAAGAACTAGGAAACTGGCCACATCCTTAAAACCACAGCATTCTACCCTAAATGCCTTTCCATACAAGGATTCAAAAAGGTCTATTACAGTTCAAAAAACAGATCGAAAAATTATCTTTGTTGCTCAAATTACCAAGTTTTATATCGGAAATGAAATGTTCTCAGACATTAAAAATACACCAGAAAGAGTAAGAAGGTGACTCTGGGAAAGCAGTTCAATAAAAGTTGTCCTGAAGGAAATAAATTATGCAGAAAAAAACACTATCAAAGTTCTTCATTTCCTGCATGCCTGCCCCTTCTACAATTCGCAGGTCAGGAAACCAACGTAATTCGTGGTCAAAAAGTTGAAAATGTTGTCAATGGTATTTCTAATCACACTGACAAAATTACCAAACAACTGGAAAGATTGCAACCTTCCTTATTTCTAAAGGAAATATACGAATAAACCAGTAATTTTCCATGAAGTTTTAAACTATTTTATTAAAAAAAAAAAAAACCCCAACTGAAACTTTGAAATATAAAAGCCTCAACGTGCAACTTGTGGAGAACAGGAGCACCTCGGGGTCGCTCATACGGTCTAACACTATCGGAAAAACAAAACACAATCAAAACGCATCAGTTTTTGGAGTCAGTGAAGCTTCGAGCACAGGTCCTGAGAGTGGATATGCTGGCCAAGGCTCCGGAAAGAACCGTCCCCAAGTCCTTCCAAGGCTTTCCGGAGGGACTCGGTTCGGCTCAGCACCCCAAGATCGCACTTGTGCCTTTAAGCGGCAAATGACACTGATTTCACGTAACTGGCATCTCTAGCGGCCTCATCCCCCTCAAAACCACTCTCCGCTCGCCTCTCTCGCGGATGCAAACTCCTGCAAAACGTGTGGGATGCCCGAGGCGCTGCGGGACTCTCGCAGACCGCGGACCACTTCATTCTTTGTACGGGGGCCGATGGGTGGGACAGAGGCTGCCGAGATCAGCAGAAAGCGGGCGCCGACGGTGAAGCCGCCGCGCCCGCCGGCCTTTCCCGGAGGGCGCCGCGCCCAGCTCTGCTACGAGGCTGCGAGGGCGGAGGCGGGGGTCCAGGGGCGGGGGGCGGCCGCCAGCGCGGGGACCCCGCGGCGCGCGCCGGGGCCGGGAAGGCGGCAGGCGGGGGCCGCGTGGGGCCCCCTCCCCCCCTCGGGCGGTCACCCAGACCTCCGGCGCCCTGCGCCCCAGGCCCACCTTTGATGCCGGCCATGGCGGTGACGTCGCTCCTGGCTCCAGGATCTGAGGCGGCGGCGGCGGCGGCGGCGGCGGTAGCGGCGGCCGGGAGATCCGAGACGCACGGCGGCGGCGGCGGCGGCGGCGGCGGCGGCGGCGGCGGCTGCCAGACAACACCCGGAAGTGCACGACGCAGCACTTCCGCCGGCGACTCGCGCCCGCGCGGGGGCGCGGGGGGCGCGCCGGGCTGGGGGCGGTCGGGCAGGCCGCCACCTTCCCTGCTTCGCTGCTGTGCGGCTCGCTGCGGTCGCCGGCGTTCAGTCCTCGCCTCGGTTCCATGCCCATATTCCCCTCAGGCTCGGGCGAGCTCCACTCCGAAGCCTTCGTCGCGGATTCCGCAGCCTCCCTGATTCTTGGAGGATAAAGGAGCGGGAGTAGCCGCCGTGCTTTGGGAGGCATGGGGGGATGTCCTTGGAGGATCATCATTTAAATGTGATCTTTAAAGCGCACCCTTTTCTCTCTTCTCCCTTGCTTTGCAGTAGGAGAAATAAGGCTAATTAGAACGTCTGCACTTGGCTCCCCGATTTCCGACACAGCTGGGGTTCTGTTGAGACCCACCTCCAGAGATTAGGAGCAGCAGGACCCACTACAAACAAATACAAATTTAAATACAAATCCGATCTCTTGGGAGTCTGTGAGAATCGCTGTTTTTGTTTTTAGTAGTAGCAGGGCTAGAGGAAAAAGGAGAAAGCAGAGGTACAAATACATTTATTTAAGTCATCCTACAAATGTATCGAACGCTTACTATGTGTGGGAACAGGGCTCGGCCCTGCGGTGAGCAAACCTAGATGCGGTTTCTGCCCTGAAGGAGCTTGCAGTTTGTAGAGAGACACAGCCCCCCTGCCCCCCCGCCCCCGCAAAAGGTAAAATTGGGACTGATAATTGCTAGGAAGAAGGGTAGATAGTCCTTTGAAAGCCTTTATTTAGATAAGAGAGATTTCCCCAAGGGAGGGACAAGGGAAGTACGAACGGGTGCATAACTAGAAGACAAAAGGGAAAAACCGTTATGGGGAAGAGAAAAATATGTTGGGGGTGCAGGTTGGGGAGTGGTTGGATGGTGAACTTGGGAGGCAAACTGGGCCCCAGGAGCCTGGTCTGTTGGAGAGAGGACAGAAGGCCCGGGGGACTGCTCTGTGTCAGAGTAGGACAGCAGCATCCTATATTAGATTTCTCCCCCTTTCCTGAGCAATAAGAATCTTTCGAAAGTTTTTTTTTTTTAATGTTTATTTATTTTTTAGAGAGACAGAGTGTGAGCGGGGGAGGGGCAGAGAGAGAGGCACAGAATCTGAAGCAGGATCCAGGCTCTGAGCTGCCAGCACAGAGCCCGATGGGGGCTTGAACCAGGGGCCATGAGATCGTGACCTGAACCGAAGTCAGATGCTTAACGGACAGCCACCCAGGCGCCCCTTTTGAAGAGTTTTTAAAAGTTACAGGTGGAGGTGCTTGACATAAGATTTGAATTTTTCAATCTTTTCAGTCACTGGGGTAAGAAAAAGTGGCATGTACAACTTTGTTGAGTGAATGGTTAAAGAGATTTTTCCAAAATGCTTTAAGATGAGAGGTCCTGGGAGCTAAAGGTATTGCCCTACCCTGCTTCTCTCCATTACTTTCAGGGTTGAATTACAATTTTTTAAGAAAGAGGTCACTTGAGGCTTAATGCCCCCCAATAAATCTATAGATATCTTATGGAGCAGTAGAATTCTTTTCTATTCAAGTTAGTGCAAACAATTCTGGTGTTTTCTGTATCCAGAAAGTTTCCATTTAAGGATTGTAGCAAGCTTGAACATATGCTATGGACATGTTGCTGTTCAGACAGTCTGTGAACCACCAGCTCACTTCTCTAAACTGAAGCAGGTGTATGGGTCCTCCTCCCAACCATCTTGAAAGGAGTAGGTAAAATTCCTGGAGAAGTAAAGGATTCCATCCCAAATGGTCACCATCAACACCTTTCTTGTTTTGTTCTGCAGTATTCATCCTCGAAAGCACAATGGTTGAGGGAATATGATAGAGATAGCTGCCCAGTGGTGGTGGTAATCGTGGTGGTGGAAGTGATAGGTTCTTATCCCATAGATTCCTAGCTTCTGGGGGAAAGATCACATTTGAGGAAGCCTTTCTCGGCTTCCACAAGCCCCAGTAACTGAGTTAAGCACTAGTCCCCTAATTTTCTCTTGGGAGTACAAATATTCATCCTTGATGACATTAACAGGCAACTAGGATTGTTCTTCACGTTAGAAGGATCTATCTACTTCTTTTGCTTCCATGGTCACAATCCAATGAGATTATGCTCCGTTGATTTTTCCATGAGATCCGCAGTGTTACTAGCAAGAAAAGACTCACTGCCCTAAGGACTATTTTTGGTCTACTCATGTTGTCTGGAGGCACTTGAGGCCATAACAACACTGTTTCCACTGTATTTCAAAGACTACCTGCAGAATTCTTTGGGATGCTTCCTAAAAATGCCAATTTGTGGGCCACAGCCCAGGACTCTGAAATTTTATCAAGCACCCTGAAGATTTCCTAAGAAAATGAAAGCTTGAAAATAATTGTCTGGAAAAGGTGGCATGTCAGGGGTTTTCCTAATCAGTTTGCCAAGTGAATCCTAAACGTGAGTTAATGTTATATCCTTTAATGTCCTCTACATATCTTTATAAAACAGTTAATCTGTGTTACCTTACATGGTTTCAAAAGTTACTCAGATGGCTTCTTATCCTCCAAAGTTGACTCACAAAGACTGGGATGGGGGTGAGAGGAAGAGAGAGCTGCTGTCGGTTGAGCAGCCAGTATGTACCTGGTGCTTTAAATATCTGATTTCATCCTCTCCACAGTTTTATAAATTTGCAGTTACTAACTCTTACAGATCAAGTCAGAGAAATTTCAGGGGAGTATTTAGTTATTATTATTTTTTTGTTAATGTTTATTTATTTATTTGGAGAGAGAGAGCATGTGCAAGCAGGGAAGGGGCAGAGAGAGATGAGATAGAGATACAATCCCAGGGAGATTTTGCACTATCAGTGCACAGCTCGACGCAGGGCTCAACCCCATGAGCACGAGATCATGACTTCAGCCAAAATCAAGAGTTGGACATTTAGCCAACTGAGCCATCCAGGAACCCCTAGTTTTAGTTTTTAAAAAATGTTATCATGGGGTGTCTGGGTGGCTCAGTCGATTGAGTATCTGACTTTGGCTCAGGTCATGATGTGGCAGTGTGTGAGTTTGAGCCCTGCGTCGGGCCTTGTGCTGACAGCTCGGAGCCTGGAGCCTGCTTCAGATTCTGTCTCCCTCATTCTGTCCCTCCCCTGCTCATGCTCTGTCTCTCTCTCTCAAAGATAAATAAAAACCCTAAAAAATGTAAAAAATGTTATTATGGAAAAATTAAATACATAAAAAGTAGTCAGAATAGTATAATGAATTCCCCTGTACCATCAACTACCTTAAAATATGAACATATGGTCAATGCTGTTTTGTCTATACTCCCCATCCTCTTTGCCCTCCTATATTTGCCCTCCTATATTACTTTTCACCAAATTATTTTGAAGAATATGCCAGACATAATTTCATCTTTAGTATTTTAGTATTTTTCTAAAAGGATCATTAAAAATGAGGTAACCACAGTGCATTTATCAAACCTAAAAAACAATTCTTTAACATCATACACCTAGTCAGTGTTCAAATATCCAATTGTCTCATCACTGTCATTTATTTTATAGTTTGTTTGAATCAGGACCCAAATCAGGTCCACACATTCCTGTTGCTGTGTCTCAGAGATGGTTTAAGAAACTGCCTTTAGGGGCGCCTGGGTGGCGCAGTCGGTTAAGCGTCCGACTTCAGCCAGGTCACGATCTCGCGGTCTGTGAGTTCGAGCCCCGCGTCAGGCTCTGGGCTGATGGCTCGGAGCCTGGAGCCTGTTTCTGATTCTGTGTCTCCCTCTCTCTCTGCCCCTCCCCCGTTCATGCTCTGTCTCTCTCTGTCCCAAAAATAAATAAAAAACGTTGAAAAAAAATTTTTTTAAAAGAAACTGCCTCTTATCATTTAGATCTCAGCTCAAACGGTAGCTTCTCAGAACCCTTCCTGGACATCCTATTTATTGTAGCACTTCACGTTATATTACCCTGTTTTCTTCTTCTTTTTTAAAAATTGAACTATAATTAACATACAATGTTATATTAGTTTCAGACGTACAACATATTGATTCAAGAATTCTATCCTCAGTGCTCACCATGATAGGTGTCGTAACCATCTGCCACCAAACATCATTACAGTATTCTTGACTATATTCCCTATGCTGTACTTTTCATCTCTGTGACTTTTTTATTTTATAACTGGAAACCTCTTAATCCCCTTAATTTCACCCACTCCCCCCAGTCACCCCCCTCTGGAACCATCACTTTGCTTTCTGTATTTAAGAGTCTGGTTTTGTGTGTGTGCATTACTCTGTTTTGTTCTTGAATGCACGTATTGTTTTTCTGAACTATACATTACTTGTTGTTTGTCTCTCCCACCAGAGTGTAAGTTAGTACAACTTTAATGTTTTGTTCACCACTCTCTAGGACTGTATGTGGCAAATGATGTGATCTCAAATAACAGCAATTCTCCTGTCAAGGTAATTCATGACCTCTACATTGCAAAATCCAAAAGTTGCTTTGTGATTCAACAACAGTAAATACTGGTGATCTTTCTCTTTCTCTCAGCTACCATATAACTATTCTCCTGGCTTTTCTCATATCTCACCAGAGGCGACTTTTCAGACTCTTTCTAGGATCCTCTGCCCAGAGTCCAAATGATAGTGTTCTCTTAGTTTTAGTTCTGGGCCTCCTTCTTTGGCATATCTAAATTCTCTCCATATGCATCGTACCTTTTCCTGTGACAATAAATACCATCTTAATTTTGATAACATAACTACCAAATTTACTTTAGCTTTGAAATGCAGACTTGTATATTCAAGTGTCTGTTTGACAGGTCTATCTGGATGCTTTATAGTCCCTGAAAACAACATGTTCAGAACAGAATTTTCTATTACCTTTATTATTCCAGTCTCACTCTGTCCCATCCCAAGTCTCCACTGTTCTGCCTCCTCTTGTTCCACTCTTCCCCTAATTTACTTTGCTTCAGTTATTTTGAACTTGTTTGCCTCTCCTACCCCCTGAATTTTGTTTTATTCACTACTGTAACCCCAGTGCCTAGAACAGTGTCTGGCAGGTCCTGTTAGGTACTGGTGGATGCTCAATATATAAAGTTATTGGCTGAATTAATGACTATTCCTCAAAACAAAAATCTAGGGCTGTGCACCCACTGTTCCCTAAGCCCTGAAGGACCTTCCCCTGACCTTTGTATGGCTGGTTCTTTCTTTTTCAGGTCTCAAACTTCAAAATCACTTCCTCAGCAAGAAAATGCCTCCCTAAAGTCACCTCCCAGTCTCTATTGTAATATCCTGTGTTACTTTAACCAATGCATTTGTCACTGTCTATTTTTCTTTGTTTACTAATTATTTAATGTTTGTCCTATCCCACTTCAGTGTAAGGTCCATGAGTACTGGGACTTTGCCCATATCCTCCATGCCTAAAACAGTGCCTGGCATTTGTTGAATGAATGAATGAGAGAAACCCAGGCCTGTCAGACCTCAAAGATAATGCTCCAGCACTCTTAGAACTGTTTTCTCTGACTGGTTCTTTAGGTGGTAGTTTCTTCTCCCGATATTCTGTAAATTCCTACTGCCTCCACGTACAAGAAAATAGGTAGAGGTCCTGAGCTTCTGAACCACACAACATATTTCCATGCTACCTTTCACCCCAATCTTCGCAAACAGTAGTCGGACGCGAGTCATATGCCAGGCTCCATGTTAGGTGCTGAGGACAAAAAGTTTTCTAATGCACAGTCACTTCCCTCAGGGAGCTTATGAAGGTTTCGGAAATGCATAACCTAACTACACTTCTTAGATTTCGCGTTGGTTTCAATCTCTCTAACCACTGCACTTTCGCGCGGAACCATTCTGAGCCGCAGATCAAACGCAACAGGGAGGGGCCCAAATTTCGGTTCCGCCCACAACATCCGGCGCCCCGCCCAGGGCTCCGCCCCCCCGGATTGTCCGTCCTTCCCTTGGCCCCGCCCCCAGCCGCTTTAAGCTTAAGGGGCGGGGCCCGCGGCGTCCATTCGTGTTCCAACGCGCGACGCAGCGGCAGTGACGTAACACTTGCGCACGGTCCTTCGCTGCGGCTCTGCAGACCTTCTCTTCGACGCCGTCCCCTGTGCTGGGTGTTGTCGCGTAGCGGCAAGTTCCGCAGCCAGGGTTCCGGCCCGCGAGCGCCTGGCAGCCGTCCGCTTTTTTCACCGGAGCCATGGCCACAGCCGGCGGGCCAGAAGCTACTGGACGCTCTCTCCTCAGCCTCCTCTTGCTTCTGCTGATCACTGGCCCTGCCCTCGCCTGGAACGACCCTGGTGAGTGCTGTCCTCACCCGCCCCTTTCTGTTGAATTCACCTAGCGTTCAGAGGCCCAGCGGGCGACCATTTCCGTTCGCCGCCGTTTGGGCCATTCTATTCTAATTTCTCATTTCCATCTTCTTTCCTAGTCGTCTGCGTCCTACCTGGCCTCTTTGCTTTTCCCAGAAGTCCTATGGGACTGATGGGGACAGTTGGGGAGTGGGCGGGGCGGGACGACTCTATATTTAAAGATCTCCTTTCTCCCTTTCCTGGACTCCCAGAATTTGTCTACCTTCTCCTTCCTCGGACAACAGCCCTCATCTCTAAGACTTAACTGGAAAGCTCGATACTCACTTGCTCATTTTGCTTTGTTGTTACGACTGTCTGATGTAATCTTCGCTGCCTGTTTTCATGGCTGCCTGTTGCTGTGGCTGACAGTTGCTACAGCACCGGCAGTCTGTGAGTCACACTTAGTGGACAGGGATGTAAACCTTGCAGGTAGGTTAGCAGAATCACAGACATGTGAGCGGAACTCATGCTTCTTAATCTGACCACTACAGTGAAGTTCATTTCGTTACGTCAGCTTTTCCCATTGTTTTTCACCGAACACTAGAATTTAAAAAACATTATTTTTTGTGTGTCATGGTATATGATAAATACTTTCTGAGAAAGGACTTTTTTTTTTTTTAAATTACTATGTTATTAGAATTTTCTGAAGAATTTTTGTGGGATAAGTAATATTCCGGGTAATTTATACATAAACATACAGATTTCCATTTAATGGTGCATGCTTAAATTGTAATTATGTAAGAAATAATTTTTAAACAAGTTAAAACATCATTTTTGGTTTGGGGAATGAAGATGTTACAGCATTAAAAGTGTCAATATTGCATTTGTGACTTAGGCGATAGGAAATGCCTATGTTTCTTAAGCAACAGATTTATTTCTGTAGTTTCCTATTTGATTCCTAAATGCTACAATGAGAGAGAAGGTGCTTGACTTTGAGTGTGGATGTTTGAATGTGGATGTTTTATTAGTAATAAAAGTCATGTTGGGTTTAAATGTCCATGTAATTTCCTTATGTATTTATATAAAGATCACACTTTGGTCAGAATTATAATTTAAAAACTGGATTGAAACATTAGTTGAACTTCAGTTCTTAAGTAAAAAAAAGTTTACAGATGAAGAATCCGGGGAATTAAAAAAAAAAAAAAAGGGGGACCAAATTTAAATTAATGGTGAACTGCTTCTTGGAAATCTTAGTCTACCTATTCTATACACTATTGTTCTGGAACAAAAAGCACCAAAATATTTTGCAGAGTAAACACAATTGATATTTATAAATTCTATTGTACCTTAAATTTACTTTGAGGAATTGTTTTATGAAAGTATTTTATTGGGTTAAGTTTTATCAAGCCCTTTAGTAAAGCAATAATCACTCCCTCATTTTGTGTGTGTGTGTGTATCTATCTATCTATCTATCTATATTTACTATATAGATAGATAGATACATATATTGGGCTTTGGATGCACTTACTTTGTCTTTAACATAGAGCAGTAATTTGTCTGGAAAAAATTGTACACCCATTCTAAAGAGATTACCTAAGACTTTTCAGAATTCTTTATGGAATTATTTTATATTTAAGTCCCTTTTCTAGGCATTGGGAATATAGCAGTTAACAAAACTGAATGTCTTGACCCCAAGGAGTTTACATCTATTGAGGAGAAATAGACAGTAAACAGACTGGTAAGTAGCGTGTCATGTGGTGAAAAGTGGTATGGACAATGATAACACAGGGTAAGGAAGCTAGGGTGTGCAGGTAGAAGTGGAATTTTTAAAATATGCATTGGTCAGGGAAGAAGCCACTGTTAAGGTGACATTTGATCAGAAACCTGAAGGGAGAGGAGGCATAAATGACCTGCTGTGAATTGTATTTTAAAGGCTCATTCTGTCCACTCTGTGGAGAACAGACTGTAGGAGGTCCAGGGAAGCTGGGAGGCCAGTGAAGAGGCTGCTGGTACAGTGAGTTCCAAGAGTAGTGATGGTTTGGCCAGAGGAGAGGCAGTGGAGTTGGTGAGACTGGTTGGATTCTCACCTATTTAGAAGGTGGAGCTGACATGATATTCTGATGGGTTAGATGTAGGGGTGAGAGAAGGCAAGGTTTTTCCCTGAGTGGCTAGGAGTGTGGAGTTACTATTTCCTGAGATGTGGCAGATTGTGAGAGAAGCATGTTTGGGGGACTTTGGTTTTGCTCATCTTAAATTTGAGACCTGTAAGTGGATTTTGATGTGAGTCTGGACTTCAGGGAACTCCCTGTGACCGTTGACTGATAACTAGTGGAGGATGGGTATTAGCTTTTGGTACTTAGACCTTGTCCCAGTTCGGTGTGGTATAACAAAATACCATGACTGGGTTGCTTAAACAACAAGCATTTATTTCTTGTTTTCTGGAGGCTGGGAAGTCGAAGATCAGGGTGCCAGCATGTTTGGTGTTTGGTTTCTTGGTTTGCAGATGGCTGTTTTGTTGTTATGGCAGAGAAAGGGGGGGCTGTGGTCTTTTTCTCTTCTTATAAGGGTCTAATCCTATCATGAGGGACTTCATCCTCAAGCCCTCATCTAAAACTAATCACTTCCCAAAGGCCCCGCCTCCAATATCGTGACATTGGGATTAGGGCTTCAACATAGGAATTTTTAGGGCCACAAAACCTAGTGAGCTTTAGGATGTCTAGGGAGGAAAGATGCTGTAGGGTTAGGGTAATGATACGGCATGTGTATATAGCTCCTTAAACATGTCAAAAATATTTATTGTACCCGATCATCTGTTATGTGTCAAGTACTCTGCTGGATAATGATAGTAAATCATACCTAAGCTTCGCCGTCTATTTTAAGGTTGATAAATCTAAGATTCATGACCAATTTTAAAGTTGATATTCTTAATTTTACAAGTGAGGAAATTTCTGTACAGATAAATTAAGTGACTTGGCCAAAGTCATATAGCAAGTTGGTGATGGGAATTTAGTTTGGTGTTCTTTGCTTATCTCAACCCTGCTACAATAATTTCAAGTTATTGTTATTCCTGTTATTTATTTTATTTTATTTTTTTCTGTTATTTAGTTTATCTTGTGACTTTTTATTTTTTTTTAAATTTTTTTTTCAACGTTTTTTATTTTATTTTTGGGACAGAGAGAGACAGAGCATGAACGGGGGAGGGGCAGAGAGAGAGGGAGACACAGAATCGGAAACAGGCTCCAGGCTCCGAGCCATCAGCCCAGAGCCTGACGCGGGGCTCGAACTCAGCCCAGAGCCTGACGCGGGGCTCGAACTCACGGACCGCGAGATCGTGACCTGGCTGAAGTCGGACGCTCAACCGACTGCGCCACCCAGGCGCCCCTCTTGTGACTTTTTAAAATTTTTTAATTTTTTTATTTTGGAGACAGCACATGTGCCAGTAGGGGAGAAGGGCAGAGGGAAAGAGAGAGAATCTCAAGCATGCTCCATGCTCAGCAAAGAGCCTGACGCAGGGCTTGATCCCACTACCTTGGGATCATGACCTGGGTGGAAATCAAGAGTCTGATGCTCAACCGATTGGGTCACCCAGGTGCCCCACCTTATGACTTTTTAAACCATTCAATAATTTCATTGTTATAGTTTTAATGTATGAGGTAATAGTTTGGGGTTAATATAGCACATAGCATATTTTATTTTAATATAATTCTTGGAAATTCTAGGTCTTTAGTCCATATGGAATTAAGTTTTTATCTAGCTGTAGGTGGAGTTTCTTCTAGCTGCATAGTTATGTTGGTGTCATTTATTAAGGAAGGCCCCCCCCTTTTTTTTTTACTAAATTAAAAAGCCCACTTTATCTTATATTGAATTCCCATATATATCTAGATTTATTTCTAAAAAAATTTTTTTTAATGTTTATTCATTTTTGAGGGAGACAGAGCGCGAGTGGAGGAGAGGCAGAGAGAGGCTGAGACACAGAACCGAAGTGGGCTCCAGGCTCTGAGCTGTCAGCATAGAGCCCAATGCGGGGCTCTAACTCACCAACCATGAGATCATGACCTGAGCTGAAGTCGGGCACTTAACCGACTGAGTCACCCAGGCACCCCTGTCTGGATTAATTTCTAGACTTTATTTTGTTTCATGGTTCCCTTGCCTATTTCTGTTCCAATTCCATACTATCTTTTTTCTTTTTTTGAGAGAGAGCGAGCACACATGCATGTGGTGGAGGGGCAGAAGGGGAGAGAGAGAATCTTAAGCAGGCTCCACACCCAGTGCGGAGCCTCAGGCAAAGCTCGATAGCACCACCCTGAAGAGTCTGAAGACTGAGCCACCCAGGTACGCCTTCGTACTATCTTTTAAAAAAAAAAAAATTTTTTTTAATGTTTATTTATTTTTGACAGAGATAGAGAGAGAGAGACAGAGCACAAGCAGGGGAGGGGCAGAGAGAGAGACACAGAAACTGAAGCAGGCTCCAGGCTCTGAGCTGTCAGCACAGAGCCTGACGCAGGGCCCGAACTCACGAACTGTGAGATCATGACCTAAGCTGAAGTTGGACGCTTAACCGACTGAGCCACCCAGACACCCCCATACTATCTTTTATTACATTATTATTTTAATAATATTATAAATTTAATGTAAATATATTAAATTAATATATAATTTAATATAAATATATTAAATATAATATATATTTATTAAATAATATAATAATATAGTGTTAAGTAATATAGATATATAAATTTAATATAAGTATATTCAATATAAGTATATTAAATTAATATCATTTTAATATTTATTAAATTAATATTTTAATATAACATTAATATTAAATTAATATTATTTATTAATATTTAGTACTCTTTATCGATATATTAATATTAATATTAAATTAATATTTAATATTATTTAAATAATATAAATTTATAAATATATTAAATTAATGTATAATTTAATATAAATATATCAAATATAATATAAATATGATATACTTATTAAATAATATAATATTAAATAATAGAAATATAAATATATAAATTTAATATAAATATGTTAAATAAAATATAAATATAATATAAATTTATTAAATAACAATATTAATAATATAATGTTAAATAATATAAATATGTAAATTTAATATAAATATATTAAACATAATACAAATAAATTAATATATAAATTAATATAAATAATAATTTAATTTATTATATATATTATTATTTTATATATTATTTTATATACTTTTAAATGTTTATTTATTTATTTATTTATTTTTGAAAGAGAGAAAGGACACAAGCGGAGGAGGGGCAGAGAGAGATAGGGAGACACAGAATCCGAAGCAGCCTCCAGGCTCTGTGCTGTCCATACAGGACCCGATACAGGGCTCGAACTCATGAACTGAGAGATCATGACCTGAGTTGAAGTTGGATGCTTAACCGACTTAGCCACCCAGGCACCCCTATAGTAATTTTACAGTAAGTTTATTATCTGGTAACGCAATTCTTTTTTAAACATTTTTTGGCTATTTATAGATGTTAGTTTTTTTCATAGGACCTTTAACATATTTCTTCCCAGTTCCAAAAATCCCAGTTGGGTTCCTGGTTGGAAGTGTATTAGGACTTATTATATATGCATTTTAAAAAAAATATAGATCACATATTGATCCTAAATTTATTTCCAGATATTTTTTATATGTATGTAGCTTGGCACTAATTTCAGATAGGCTTCTCATTTTCTTTTTTTTATTTAAAAATATATTTTTTTAATGTTTATTTTTGAGAGAGGGAGAGACGCAGAGAGAGGGAGACCCAGAATCTGAAGCAGGCTCCAGGCTCTGAGCTGTCAGCACAGAGCCCGACGTGGGGCTCGAACCCACAAACCGTGAGATCATGACCTGAGCTGAAGTTGGACACTTAACTGACTGAGCCACCCAGGCACCCCTAGGCTTCCCATTTTCATTTCTAATTGAGTATTATATGTATAGAAAAACCTGTTGACTTTTGTAATTGATAAAATATCTAGCTGTTTTATCAAATTCTCTTATTATAACATGGTTGTCTTTCGGGAAGTTCTCTTGGATTTTGTAGGTCCAGAAACTCTAAATAAAATGTTACTTGTTTTCTTGTGTGTACCAAAAAAATTTGGTACTATTGGACGATTAATCAGAAGCTGTTGTCTACCTTCTCCTTGTATACCTCCAGGTAAATACTAGAAAAGCCAAATACTTATTTTACTAGAATTACTTGATACTAAGTCATTCTAGTCTGTCTATTGGAGGAATTCTGGGAAAGATCTATTTATTTATATCTATCTCTATGTCTTTTAGTTTTTTAATGTTTTATTTATTTTTGAGAGAGAGGGAGAGAGAGAGAGACAGACAGACAGACAGACAGAGCATGAGCCAGGGAGGGGCAGAGAGATTGGGAAACACAGAATCCAAAACAGGCTCCAGGCTCTGAGCTGTCAGCACAGAGGCCTGAAGAGGCCTGAACCACAAACTGGGTGGTCATGACCTGAGCTGAATGAAGTTGGATCCTTAACCAACTGAGCCACCCAGGCACCCCTGGGAAAGATATTTTAAATTTTGATGGCAAGTTAATCAATCTTTGTATATTCCTTGTTTCCTTTCAATTCCATATTTAAGGTTGAAATATTTCCATGTAATTTTAGGCATCATGACAGGCCACCACTAATTCTTCAATATGCTCTTCCCCTTTTTAAAAAAGGAACTTTTCCCCACAAGGTAAAAATAACATTACCCCTGGCAAAATTAATCTTAAATTTTTAATGTCAACTAATTATCTATTCCATATTCAGATATCACATTTTTGCCCAAAATGTCTAAACTAGTTGGTTCAAACCAAGACCCAATCCAGGTCTGTGCATCACATTTGATTGTATTCTTCTTTAAGTCTTTTTAAATGTAGAAATCCTTTTTTTATGCTGCTGCTTTGGTGAAGGGCTTGGGCCTATTGTCCTTTAGAATATCCTACCTTCTAGATTGTGTTTTTTCGTGGCATTGTTTTAGCTTACTTTTTTTCTTCCTTGTATTTCTTGTAGACTGAATGTTAATTCCTAAGGATTGATAAAATTCATGTTAAATACTTTCAGGGATTACATGATAGTAGATTCTTTAATATCAATTTGTTCTACCATTATTGATGCTAAGATTACTAGTGGATTAAAAGTGGTGTTATTTCTCCCTTGTGAAGTTATATTTTTCCAGAAAGCACTCTAGCACCATACCAATATCTGGTCTCTTAATGATTTTAAAACCAATAAATCCTTGTCTGAATCTGTTTCTTTAGGGGTTATAAAATGACGATTTTTTTCTAATTCTGTCATTTCATCTGCATTTATTAGCTGTCATTCTTCAATAAGGTTGAGATTTCCGGGGCGCCTGGGTGGCTCAGTCAGTTAAGCCTCGGACTTCAGCTCAGGTCATGATCTCACGGTTCATGAGTTCAAGCTCCGCATGAGGCTCTGTGCTGACAGCTGAGAGCCTGGAAGTTGATTCAGATTCTGTGTGTGTCTCTCTCTCTGCCTGTACCCCACGCACGCTCTGTCTCTGTCTGTCAAAAATAAATAAGCATTAAAAAAAAAATTAAAAAAAAAAATAAGGTTGAGATTTCCATTATCACCTGAGGCTATTTCAGATTACAGTTCCTGGTGGAAAGTCAGAATAGAAATTTAATTTTTAATCTTTAATTACCAATTTTCAGGGGAAAGGAGGTAGGTAGCAACTTTTAGTGATAAATGAGTTTTTTGCATTCTTTTTGAGCATTATTATGGACTTTGGATTTTCATAGATTGAATATAACTTGATCAATTGCAGTCTTTATCTTGCTGGTCAGTCTTTTGCTTTTGGTGTCTTAATGATCATAAACATACTCTGTTGTGCCTTTGTACAGTATTTTTTTGTTGTATGTTTTATGGTGTAAGTTTTTAGCCATCGTTGGTTAACTTTTGTCCATGGTGTCCAATGATTAATTTTTCTAATCATGTGCCAATACTATACTGTTTATATTACTATAGATTTAATAATATATTTCAGTATATATAGTTTAAATTTCCTTTCTTGTTATTGGTTTTCAGCTGTCTTTTCATATTGATTTTATATGTTAATATGTATTTTACGTTATATTTCTTTTTTTTTAAAGTTTATTTTGAGACAGAGCACATGCATGCATGCACTAGTGGGGAGGGGTGCAGAGAGAGAGAGAGAGTGAGAGAGAGAGAGAGAGAGATCCCAAGCAGACTCCGTACTGTCAGCACGGAGCCTGACTCAGGGCTGTGTCCCACTAACTGTGAGATAATGACCTGGGCAGAAATCAAAGAGTTGGACACCCCACCGACTGAGCTACCCAGGCGCCACTATGTCACTGTATTTCTAATTTTATTGCATTTTGGTGAGAGTGTGGCTGATAAATCTCAGCTTAGTCGCATTTATTAAGTTCTTTTTTTGGTAAATAAGTATAAATAAGATCTGTATCTGCTGATATGAGGGAATGTCCATGATGTCTGGTTAAGTGGAAAAACCATGTGAAGAATAATGTGGGCTGTATGTTTCAGTTTTTATAAAAATAAGCTAACAAAAATCAAAACAACTCCTGTATCTGTGTCTGGGTAAGCAAGAAAAAAGTACTTACTAGGTTGTTAATCACTTAAGAGAAAGAAAGAAGAATTCTTCATGATCCTTTCTAAGCACATTTCCTTTCCTGGAGGTAGTTACTTTCCTGATTTTTGAATGATTACTTTTTTTTACTCCAGTTTTTCTACTCATGTATGTGGTAAAACCCTAAAAGTTTATGAAAAACTGACTAGCTCATTTCTTAGCGGTGTAAAAAAAAGGTCTCTGGCTTCAGGTTTCCTGAGATTTTAAGCGCCCCTTCTGGAGAAATCACTGGGGAAAATCATGGGAAACATAGGACTCACTATAATTAAGGTATCTGTCGAAGACTGTAGTGGTCCGATATTGAACATTGGGCAGAAATATGGTCAGAAGGAGTAGGTTGTTCTCGGTCTTTTACTTCTAAGTTTCCCATGGTCTATCTGTTGCACTCAGGAATAGGTTAAAGCCAGAATGCTTCTGTGGGGTGACATGAGTGTCCTCAACTGAGCCCAGTTAGCAGGACATGGTGGGGAAGAGGAGGAATTGATCAGCTTGAGGTCAAGACAGACCAAATACAGATAAAAACCAAAGCCAGGTCCACCTGGACATTGTTTCCTTAGGTTTAAAAGAGATGGTATGATAGCAGCAGGGAATTTTCCTGGCAGCCCTACTGTCTGGCTTTTGAGCAGTACTCTTCCAGTGTGGACTTGCTGCCCTCTGCCTGGCCATGGTTGTCATATTGCTGCCTTCATTCCTCGTTCTCCTTGGGATTTCCTTTGTCCCTTTGTATGCCATTACTTTTTCTTTAGTCCTCTGGGTTTTATGTCTTTCTCTTTGTTTTATTTTTTTCTCTTGGTGGTGAATATCTTTCATTGTCTTACTGAGAATTGATACCTACAAGGTATATATTTTGAAACTTTTCAGATGTCTGAAAATTCCACCCTCTTGCTTGAGTGACAATCTAGAATTCTATACCCATGTACTTTCGAAAGTATTTCCTATGACATGAATTTTATTAGGATGACCCTTTCTATGTTTGACAGGATATTTACTACCTGTTCATCTGTATTCTTCCTGTTTCAGACAGAATATTATTGCGGGATGTAAAAGCTCTTACCCTCCACCACGACCGCTATACCACTTCCCGTAGGCTGGATCCGATCCCACAGTTGAAATGTGTTGGAGGCACAGCTGGATGTGATTCTTATACCCCAAAAGTCATACAATGTCAGAACAAAGGTTGGGATGGTTATGATGTACAGGTAATATTTATTATGTTGATGGCAGTCTAGTTGGAATTTTTATTCAAGTATTTATTGGGATATTATTCAGTATTTTGGGGAAGTGCATGTAGAAAATCTCAAGTTAAATATATAAATATAAATCAGTTATTTTCTGGAAGAACATCCTCCAAAGAAAACTGATTTTAAAGCCTGGAAATATTCATTGTAATTTTCATCCATAAATTTCTTCTAAGACATTAGTAAATGTCCAAAACTTTATACACTTGGGGTGGGGACAGAGAATCTCTGCTGGTTATCATGTTACTGTCATTCCTCAAAAAATACCAACCTACTTTGAGAAATGATGTTAATATGATCAGGAATTGTAGATGATTAGGAATGTAAAATGGTGCAGGTGCTTTAGAAAACTGCCAGGCACTCAAAAGGTTAAACATAGAGTTACCAAATGCCCCAATCATTCTACTTCTAGGTATATACTCAAAAGAATTAAAAACATGTATCCACACAAAAATGTGTACATAAATGTTTGTAGCAGTATTATTTATAATAGCCAAAAAGTAGAAGCATCCTAAATGTCCGTCATTGATGAGTGAATAAACAAAATGTGGTATAGCCTTACAATAGAATATTACTAAGCCATAAAAAAGAATAAAGTACAGATACATGCTACAATATACGTGAAAACTTGATGCTAGGTGAAAGAAGTCAGTTACATATTGTCTGATCAGACATTCATATGAAATGTCCAGGATAGGGAAATCTATAAAGACAGATTGGTAGTTGCCCAGGGCTGGAAAATTTGGGAGGAAATAAGGAGTGACTGCTAATGAATATGAGATTTCCTTTTGCAGTGGTGAAAATATGCTAAAATTGATTGTGGTGATGGTTGCACAACTACAAATGTACTAAAAACCATCAAAATGGGTGAATGTATAGTATATGAGTTGTATCTCAATAAAGGTGTTACAAAAAATAAAACAGCTTATCTGAAATTTGAGAGAGGAAGATAATTTGGCCAAAACTTACAGAAAGGCAGAAAAACAAATCAGATCTATTTTAGTTTGTGTCTCTTTAAATGTTGTTAAAAGAAGCATATTACCTATTTAGCTCAATATATAATTACAGAATTTAAACTAAATTTAGACTTTTTTTTTAAGGTGGAAATATTTAAGGCTAGTGTGAACTGTTTGCATTTTTCTAAATATCTTAAAATTTAAGAGATGCGTTGCCTGACTGCCTCAGGTGGCAGAGCATGTGATTCTTGATCTTGGGGTTCTGAACACAGGCTGGGCATAGAGATTGCTTAAAAATCTCTATGCTGGGCATAGAGATTACTTAAAAAAGATGTTAAAAAAATGTTTTTTTAATGTTTATTTATTTATTTATTTTTATTTTTTTTAATTTTTTTTTCAACGTTTTTTATTTATTTTTGGGACAGAGAGAGACAGAGCATGAACGGGGGAGGGGCAGAGAGAGAGGGAGACACAGAATCAGAAACAGGCTCCAGGCTCCGAGCCATCAGCCCAGAGCCTGACACGGGGCTCGAACTCACAGACCGCGAGATCGTGACCTGGCTGAAGTCGGACGCTTAACCGACTGCGCCACCCAGGCGCCCCAATGTTTATTTATTTTTGAGAGAGAGAGAGATAGAGTGCAAGCTGGGGAGGGGCAGAGAGAGAGAGGGAGACACAGAATCTGAAGCAGGCTCCAGGCTCCGAGCTGTCAGCACAGAGCCTGACGCGGGGCTTGAACTCCCCAACTGTGAGATCATGACCCGAGCTGAAGCCACACACTCAACTGACTGAGCCATCCAGATGCCCCAAAAAATGTTTTTTAAGAGATTACGTACAGGATTGGACCCTGAAAAGTTAGTCTGTGTTAGTCTGTCTATTATAAGATTTGTGTAGAAGGTTTTAAAAAAAAAATTTTTTTTTAATGTTTATTTGAGAGAAACAGGAGTTTGAATGGGGTAGGAGCATAGAGAGAGGGAGACACAGAGTCTGAAGCAGGCTCCAGGCTCTGAGCTGTCAGCACAGAGTCTGACACAGAACTCGAACTCACGAACTGTGAGATATGACCTGAGCCAAAGTTGGACGCTTAAGTGACTGAGCCACCCAAGCTCCCCTGTTTAGAAAGTTTTTTTCGCAAGGTTATGTACTATTTCTGATGCTATACGTAGTTACCAGATATTCATGTATGATGCTGATTTTTGAGCCCTAACCTTTAAAGAACCTCTATTTTTTTTTTTTATTTTTAAAGTTTTTATTTATTTATTTTGAGGGGGAGAGAGAGGGAATGAGCAGGGAAGGGGCAGAGAGAGAGAGAATCCCCAAACAGGCTCTGCATGGGTCTCTGCACAGGATTTAAACCCACAAACTGCAAGATCATGACCTGAGCTGGAATCCAAGAGTTGGGTGCTCAACTGACTAAGCCACCCAGGTGCCCCAAGAACCCTTATTTTTAAAGTAAACATCTTGAACTACAGTAGCAAAAGTTGACATTTAAAATTTTGCTTAACGGGGGCGCCTGGGTGGCGCAGTCGGTTAAGCGTCCGACTTCAGCCAGGTCACGATCTCGCGGTCTGTGAGTTTGAGCCCCGCGTCAGGCTCTGGGCTGATGGCTCGGAGCCTGGAGCCTGTTTCTGATTCTGTGTCTCCCTCTCTCTCTGCCCCTCCCCCGTTCATGCTCTGTCTCTCTCTGTCCCAAAAATAAATAAAAAACGTTGAAAAAAAAAATAAAAAATAAATTTTGCTTAACGTTTATAAATTGTGGTATACTTAATATATACAAAAGAATTCCTCATGTGTATATGTAAGGAATAAGGAATAGTAATAAAACGCACACTCAGGTACCTCCTACCTAGCTTTGAACCCTGTAGGTTGCCTTCTCCCCAACGCCGAAGTACTCATTGTTCTGAATTTTGTTTATCATTCCCTAACTTCATTTTACCTTATTGAGACAACTGTATAACCCAAATAGTATTTATTAAAAAAAATTTGATTCTCATAATCTATTTCTGTTTTTCTTCACAGTGGGAATGTAAGACTGATTTAGATATTGCGTATAAATTTGGAAAAACTGTAGTGAGCTGTGAAGGCTATGAATCCTCTGAAGACCAATATGTACTAAGAGGTTCCTGTGGCTTGGAGTATAATTTAGATTACACAGAACTTGGCCTGAAGAAACTGAGAGAGTCTGGAAAAAACTATGGCTTTAACTCTTTCTCTGATTATTATAACAAGCTGTATTCCTCAGATTCCTGTGGCATCAGTGGATTGATTACCGTCATAGTACTACTTGCTATTGCTTTTGGAGTTTATAAATTGTTCCTTAGTGATGGTCAAGATTCTCCTCCCCCATATTCTGAGTATCCTCCTTATTCCCATCGTTACCAGAGATTCACCAACTCTGCAGGACCCCCTCCCGCAGGCTTTAAGTCTGACTTCACAGGTATGTTTCCCTAGGTAATGGCAATAAGTAGGGTAGATGTGAGGTAGTGAATCTTGTGCTGGTTTCTGAAATAGAAACATAGTGGCATTGGGAGACCAAAGCAGATTTGTGTTCTCATATTTTACTTTTTCAACTTCTTTTACCTATTTTTCTGCGTAAAGATAATTGCAACCACTATGTTAAGGTGGCATGGTTAAATTATAAATCATCTTAATCAGAAGAACTTGATCAAATTTGGCAATAGGCATTTACCTTGAACTCCATCTCATACCATACACAAAAATCTATTCATTAAATATAGATCTCAGTATAAAAGGTAAAACATAGGTTTCCAGAAAACATGAAAATATTTGTCACGACCATGGGATGGGCAAAAATGTCTTTGAATACAAAAAGTTCCAGCCAGAAAGACAAGATGGATAAATTCGACTTTATTTAAATTGAGAACATTTAGCCATCAAAAGACAACATTAACAGAGTGAAAAGGCAAGCCACAGGCTGGGAGAAAATATTTGTAAAACATTATTTCCAACAAAGGGTGTGTATCTAGAATATGTAAAGAACTCTCCCACAAGTCTGAGGAAAGGCAGACAATCCAATTTTTAAAATGGACAAGAGAGTTGAACAGCCATTTTATAATAAAAGAAGATATCCAGATGTCTAGTAACAATATGAAAAGGTGCCTAGCATCATTAGTCTTCAAGAAAATGCAAATTAAAACCACATTGAGTTCATTATTAACCACCGTGTAACCACCATAAGAGCTAACATTAAAAAGGCACAGTATCAAGTAATGGCAACTGCAACTTGATGGTAGGAGTTAAAATAGAAAACACTTTGGAAAACTGTCACTGTCTAAAATCAAACATTCACCTCCCCTATGACCCAGCAGCTACATTCCTTGATACATATCTAAGGGAAATGCATGCATTTGTACAAAAAAAGATATGCACGGAATATTTATAACAGTTTTATTCACAATAGCCAAAAACTGGAAAAAGAATGTCCATAAACATAAGAATGGGACAAATTGTGGTTATTTTCACACAATGGAATACTGTAGATTGGTTTTAAAAAACAAAAACAAAAACAAAACCAGATGTGTGCAATAGTGGGGGTTGCTCTCACAGACATAATGATGTGCCAGACACAGACGAGTACCTAGTAAATGATTACATTTAGAAGTTCGGGAATGGGTAAGACCAAAGTATAGTGAGAGAGGTCGGGGTAATACTGTCTCTGATGTGGGCGGGTATCTATTGGGAATTGTCATGAGGGAGCCTTTTGGGGTGCTAGAAATGTTTTGTTGATGTGGGTTGTGGTTACATGCATGGGTACATATGTACAAATTTCTTATGCTATACAAGTGAGATTAGCACACTTTCCTCTATGTATGTTATACATCAATTTAAAAAAAACTTCCTCTGAGCAGAGGATGCTTTTTTGGTTTAAGACCTGACTTCCCAATCAATACAAATATCTTTGCTGCCTCCACTTGGATTCCTGCATCAGGCACCCAAGTACAGCTATCACATGAAGCTTTCATAGATGTTCATAATGCAGAAAGGAAGGACCTCCGACAAGTGGGGTCGTCTTGCAGTAGCTGATCCGGAGCAGGGCAAATATGACTTTTCAGAAAGGGACCCTCCTCCCTTCTAAGATACATCCCTTTTTTCCACGTCTATGGGAAAGGCACTGCTTAGTTATAAATCGGTATTTTATGAATATACTTTTTGAATACAACTTGTTTATGAGTTGAAGGCTGAGTATTAGCAATAGACAGTACAGGTGAAGTAATTGAAATGTCATGTTATTTTTGGTGTTGTAGGTCATGTTTTGTTTACATGAGGGTATATAATAAATCATTTTTATTTCTAGGACCACCTGGTGCAACTTCTGGTTTTGGCAGTGCTTTCACAGGACAACAAGGATATGGCAATTCAGGACCTGGGTTCTGGACTGGCTTGGGAACTGGAGGAATACTAGGATATTTGTTTGGCAGCAATCGGTAGGCTTTGCATTGATCTCACTTGCTCTTAAATTCCACTTTTCTTTGGAAGCTTCTTTGTTTTACTTGCAGTTGGAGTGGATTTGGTTTTGTTGAGGAAAATAAATAATGGTGACATTACCATATTAAATCAGAGTATCTGCTATATGGGCTTTCATCAATACTGTATATGCTACTTTCTTTCATTGTGTCTTCTTCCGATGTCATCCTTATAGATACTATGAGATAGGAAAAAGACTGTTTACTTAACATCTGCGAAAATGAGAAGATAGGAAAGAACATCGCGCTTGAGGAACAGTTAGCAGTCAGGTTTGGTAGGGAATGATAGAAGCAAGGCTGGACAGGGCTTGGAGCCAGATTTTGGGATGTCTTCAGTATTATTGGTAGCTTAATTTTAGATTTTATCTGACTGTGAGTTCTGAAAGAGTCTCTTCTCCCTGTCACTCTCTGCCCCCCCCCCCCCCACCATGGCAATGACCATACAATATCAGAGAAACAAAATAGTATCTATTTCATGTTATACCAGAACACTGAGGAAAAACACTTGATAAAGATTTTTTTTCCGAGAGTTTAGCAACAGAGTATTTAAAACTGGTCACAAGAAAATGCCTGACACGCTTTTATGTCTTCATAGAGCAGCCACACCCTTTTCTGACTCGTGGTATTACCCATCTCCTCCTCCTTCGTCCTCCAGCATGTGGAATAGCCGTGCCTACTCGCCACTTCGTGGAGCCTCGGGTAGCTATTCGGCATATGCAAGCTCAGAGACGAGAACCAGAACAGCATCAGGTGAGAGCAAAAACATGGAGCTTCGTATCTTGTGGCAGTAGAGTATAGAAGTAGTTTTGGAACTTAGGAAGATAATGAACTGAGGGCACCTGGGGGGCTCACTCAGTTAAGTGTCCGACTCTTGATTTCAGCTCAGGTCCTGATCTCGTGGTTCGTGAATTCGAGCCCCGCATCGGGCTCTGCATTTATAGCACTGAGCCTGCTTGGGATTCCGTCTTTCCCTCTCTCTCTGCTCCCCACTGCCCCCTTCAAAAATAAATAAATAAGGGCGCCTGGGTGGCTCAGTCGGTTAAGCAGTTAAGTGTCTGACTTCGCCTCAGGTCATGATCTCACAGTTCGTGGGTTCGAGCCCTGTGTGGGGCGGGCTCTGTGCTGACAGCTTGGAGCCTAGAGCTGGCTTCAGATTCTGTGTCTCCCTCTCTCACTCTGCCCTTTCCCCTGCCTATGCTCTGTCTCTTTCTCTCAAAAATAAATAAACATGAAAAAAAATTAAAAATAAATAAATAAACTTAAAAAATACATTCAAAAAGATAACTGTGTATTAGTAATCATACTTTTATTTGGCGTACCCATCAGAAATATTAATAGCACAGTTAGCTGAGAGAGAATATAGTTTAGATTCATTCTTTCCTCTCACCTCTAAATATTCTTTAAAAATCAAGTAGGGATTTGGTTTAGACTCACTTCCAACATTAACCAACCAGGGCTTGACCTTCAACCTTCCTGAGCATTGGTTTCTACATGTGTTTAATTCTGTGACCTCTAGAGTTCTTCTTAAATTCTAGAATGAGAATTTCTATATACTGAATATTCAGCAAAACTCAATAAAAATGTATTAATTGAAGTATGGTGGTAATGTTTATTTCTATTGTTAAGAGGAAATTTTGTAAAAATCAAGGATATAATATAAAAAGTAAAAAAATAACTATTTGTTTTTAAACATCTAGCTAATTAGCAGAGAATGGGAGGTAATGGGTCATGAAGTAGATTGCTGTGGATTGGATTCATCTTCAGCAGGGGGAAGTTCTAGAAGAGAGATGAATTCTTGATATTGACAGAAAACTGCATTTAAATATGTTTTGAAGTGTAATAGTGAATTTCTTATAGTACTGGTGTGAATATAAATTGATACAATCACTTTGAAAAACCATGAGCATACTCTAGCCCCAGCAATTTCACTCTCAGACGTATAGCAACAGAAATGCACACATTCATACACTGAAAGATAAGTATGAGAATGCTCATAGCATCTTTAATCCTTTTTTCTTTCTTTTTTCTTTTTTTTTTTGAGAAAGAAAGTACGTATGTGTGTGCACATGCACTCAAGAAGGGGAAGGTCAGAGAGAGAGGAAGAGAGAGAATCTTTAGCAGGTTCCGTGCCTAACATGGAGCTAGATCTCATGATTGTGAGATCATGACCTGAGCTGAAATCCAGACTTGGATTTCATAACCAACTGAGCCACTCAGGCACCCTGCATATTTACTCCTAGTAGCCTCCAAGTGGAAGAAACCCACGTATCCAAGAGCAGTGAACTGGTTGAATAAATGGAGTTATGTCCATACGATGGAATGCTGTGTAACAGGGCGAGTGAATAAACAGCTGTATGCAATAATGTGGATAGCTCTTCCAAATATAAAAAGAAAGAAGCCAGACACAAAGGACTGTATATAAATATGATTACAACATTCATATTTTATAAATACACATGTTTAAACACAAGCAAAGCTAACCTATGGAGTTAGATGTTAAGGTGGTAGTTATTTTTGGGGAGAAAAAAGGGGAGGTAGTGATTGGGAGGATATAGAAAAATATAGCTTACATAGGCCAAAACACAATAATAGAACACTCATTCTTATTGGAAACAAAAATTATAAAAAAACCCATAAATATCAACTAGAAGTGTATGGGACTTACATGAAGAAAATCATCAAACATTAAATAATCTAAAGGAAAACCTGAAAAAAAATGGACTTTCCAGGTGGGAACACTTGTCATCTGTAACCCGTTAGCGTGTGTGCGTGTACCTGTGTGTGGGGGTAATGAAGTTAACGTTTACTTTTGAGAGCCTGAAACTTGCCCCCACATTATTTCTGTTTGTCGCCGGCGTGGTAACAGGTGGCAGGGCGTGGCTGGCTCCATAGGCTTCTCTGCTTTTTGGCTTAGGTTTTGAGTGTTGCCCATACTACGTTGCCTTAATTGCCCACGTTGCCTTAATCATGGAACACATCTTCTTTTGTTTCCCTACAAGTGATTTGCAGCAGCCTTGATGTTTGGATGACCAACTAGGAGGGCTGTTACGGGGGGCGAAGCATTGTCTGCATAGCCCTGCTCCCCACTCCCTCCCTCCCATCTCTCTTACTCATTTGTTAACAATAGATGTGTTACTGTTGTAATTTGATAAACAATGCCAGTGCAGTTTTGAAAATGAATATAAATTTTACTCTTCTCATTTTAGGATATGGTGGTACCAGAAGACGATAAGAAAGTAAAAAGTTGAAGTCAAACGTTGGATGCAAAATTTCTGACTTTTCATCAGTTTCTTAAAAAAAAAAAAAAAAGTGCTACCTGCTAACAACTGGGGAAAGGGGAATATGCAAAAGTTCTGTAGTTTTTTTTGTCCTGTATTGCTTTTTGTGTTCTGTTACTTGATATGATATATGAGAAAATGCTTATGTAGAGAACTGTATGCTAGTGTAATATGCAGTTGTGTTTTATGGTTTCTGAGAGTGATGATTGCCATGGAAAGCTGAAAATGTATTTAATTTCTAAAACCTGTGATGCCATTAAGACTGAGGCTTTCTTACCATTAGATCCTGCATACATAAAACGTCAATCTTAAGTGGTTTTAGTATATGTGTCATTACTTTATACAAACGATAATAATCTATTTGGTATTTACTGTTTGGTGTTTGCTCTGATAACATTTAAACCAAGCTTTGGACTACCAATTATACTTATCTGTGTTCTGATCACTTTTGAGCTCAGGAGCTTTGAACCCTTCAGTGGTGGTGGGGTTCTAATAAGTGAGAATGACCTTTTTTGGGAAAAGGTAGAAAATGAGTATCTAGAAAGTTGTTGTGAATGATGTTGTGCTGACAAAAATGCTTGAAACCTCCGTATTCATTTCTTAGGAAGTAAAGTTTAAATGTTTCAGCAAAGGTCTTTTAATAGCAGAAGCATGCCGTTCTCTGTGAATCTCCAATATTGTAGCAGTCTGTTTCAGTCTTACGTTAAAATGACAGGAAAAGTAAAAACAAAGGGTTTAATTTTTATTCTTTCTACCAGCCTTGACACAAATTGGTATTAACTTTTTTTTTTATCCTTCTTCCCAAAGGAAAAGGGGTCTCCCTAATTTCCCCTGGGAGTCTTGCCTTAGCTTCCAGTCACTTGGTGTTTTCAAAAAAGGAATTCAGACATGGTGTGGAAGGAGGCCTCTGCGAAAAAATGACTTAAAAAAAAAAAAAAAAGAAATCTCCAAGTCTCTCAACTCTCAAAGATTGCACCATTTGTCTCAGTTAAACTCTGCAACCCGAGAGTCCCATTTTTACCTCTTAGGAATCATTTAAAAACAAACCTGTGTTTATTCTTTAAAATGTGATTTAGGGGCCAGTTGAAAGAGTATTGTGAACAGAACTGCCCTCTCATCAGTAAAACTTGGTAGAAATCTTAATTCATGTCACACAAGAAACAGTTTTTATTTAAGTGTATTGCGCTAAATCCTTACTCCATTTCCTCTTAGTAAAGGGAGATGGAATAAAAGAAAATCCAGCTTATTGCCTTTTTCCCCAGTTGCTTAGTGTTTTGGGTTTTAATTTACCTTTTGCTACAGGGGTCTATAATCTTGAATCCAGGTATGTTTTACTTGGAGAGCAAAGTAAAAAGAAAGTTGTTAATTTAAAACTGCTGTGGATTGTCCCAGTGATAGTGATCTGCATATTAAATTTACTTTTTTTTAACAAAGTGATTTAAAAACAATTTTTTTAATGTTTATTTTTGAGAGAGAGACAGGACGCAAGCAGGGGAGGGGCAGAGAGAGAGGGAGACACAGAATCCGAAGCAGGCTCCAGGTTCTGAGCAATTCCCGTGAGATCACGACCCAAGTTAAAGTTGGACGCTGATTGAGCCACCCAGGCGCCCTGATTTTTTTTTTTTTTTAATTGAAATACAGTTGCCACACAATGTTATGTTAGTTTCAGGCCCAATTTCAATTTTTGGATACATTATTTCAGGTCATTGGAATTTTAAGAAAATGATGAGTGAATATAGAGTTGACTAAATTGGTGACTTTAGATTACTCTCAGCACGAGGGATGTTCTTTTTATTATTATTATTAAAAAAAAGTCCTTTTTAAGTTTATTTTGAGAGAGCAGAGGAGGGGCAGAGAGGGAGAGAGAATCTCAGGCAGGCTCGTGCTGTTAGCGCGGAGCCTGATGCAAGGTTGAACTCGTGAACTGTGAGATCATGACCTGAGCTAAAATCAAGAGTCAGACACTTAACCGACTGAGCCACCCAGGCGCCCCACGAGGGGTGGTTTTCTTTGAGGCTCTTTCAAAGACTGCTTGGAGGGAAAGAGGGGAAAGAAACTGGGCATATAGGGCTCAAGATCCTCAGCCCCGAACCCCCACTAGGGTGCTTCTCCTTTATTGTTGTATGTTTACACATCTTTGTTATTTGTGGAAAAGATTCTGAGGTATCGCCACCAAATTTAAGACAGAATAAAAGACAGTACAACTAACTGGGTCTCTTTAGTGTGTTGATGGCCCACAGTAGGGGATGGCACCAAGGGAAAGAAAGGTACTGAAGTTGGGAGCTTGGTGGACCTGCTTGGGTGGGCATGAAAAGGAGAAAGGAGAGGTGAAAGGGGGCTTTACAGTTTTCCTCACATGAGGGTTCAGCAGAACTTCAGATGTTAGGATAGGATTTCTGGTATTTTAACCAGTTAGGTGTGTTTCTGTAGTTTCATGAATGCTTCTCTCTGAAACTCCTGATCTTTTAGATTCTGACCCCTATCCTCCAAGACTGGGTTAAACTTATCTACTGTTCTTCCATAATACATTATATATACACTTTTACCATTGATTTTAGTACATTTCATTGTAATGATCTCAAGTGTAGATCTTTCTACTACTCTGAGCTCTTTAGGAAAGAGGGCCAAAAATTACTTCTTCCTGCCCCTTGCAGCTAGGGCATGGTCATGTGACTAAATTCTGTCAATATTTCTGTCCTATGTTCCCTCCAGGTCTTTGGAGAGAATGGCACAAAGACCTCAGGACAATTAAGAGACTATTCCCAGCAGTGATAGGGTAGTTCAAGATTTCATGGAGGTATTGGTGAGTGTCTGGTGGTACTTCCCAGGGGACCCTATTAACTGGATGATTGCTGTGGTATGTCTTGGCTGGTTTGTGTGCTGCCTGGATGCCCATGTCTGAAAACCTGCCTCTTCCTAAGCCTGGTTTTCCAGCCTTCCCATGGGTTTTTTGAGCTATTTAATATAAATGCTAATAAGTTCCTTTTCTGCCCAATTTAGTAGAGTCATTTTCTGTTTGCTACTAAGGACCTTGTGTGTATGGTGAATCTTCTAAGATTCTTTAACTGTAAGCAACAGATACTGGCTGATTGTAATAAAACATTGTGGTTGACTCCCAACTCCTGTTCCTCCCTGTTGATTTGTTCTCTAAACCAGTGGTTCTTAAACTTGAAGAAGCATCAGAATCACTAGAGGGCTTTAAATACAGATTGCTTGGCCCTACCCTCAGAGTGTCTGATTTAGAAGGTGTGAAGATGAGTTTTATGTGTCACCTTGGCTAGGTTATAATTATCACTTATTCAAACACTATTCAAGGTGTTGCTGTGGGGATACTTTGTCGATGTGATTAACATGTACAATCAGTTGATTTTTAAGTAAAGGAGATTATCCTTGGGGATATGGGTGGGGCTGATCCAATCCGTTGAAAGGCCTTGGGAGCAGAACTAAGATTTCCTGAAAGAAGAAATTCTTCCTGTGGATAGCAGTTCAGCTCAAGAGGTAACATCCGCCCTTCCTGATGTCTTACTCTATGGACTTTGGACTTGCTTAACTAGCCCTAACAATCGTGTTAGCCAATTTCTTCTAATACATCTCTTCCATATACATCTGCTGCTGGTTCTGTTTCTCTGATTGAACCCAGAAGTGATTCTAAACAAACAGAACCTTGAGGATGAGTTTTGAAAATTGGTTCTGGGTTTTCTGGAATATGGTCTCTAATCTGATTAATTGAAAGACATTAATGACTGTTTCCAGTGTTCAAGAGGGTACTAGTAGTCCATGGAGTGTTGTGGCAATGGAGACACACAAAGTACCACATTTTGGTAACACATAAAAAGCAAGATTCTGGATGACCATCCCTTAGGACATTTTAGTCTAACAAGGAGCATAAGGGGACTGGCTGGTTGCTCCTAACTGAGCTGGACAAAGTAGAAAAAGAAAAAGATGAGCTCAGTGCTTCAAATTCCTAGCTGAAGCTTCACATTAATGACCTGAAAGCTTTCTTTTTGTATTTTCTCTGAAAGAAACCATTACGTCCTTAGCTACAGGGCTGAGATTTCTGAAAACCAAACCCAGAATCTTATCCTGCAAGTGGGTGAATTACAACACAAATGACTTCCCAACCTCAAGGAATGTCTGCTGTTACAGTGAGAGCATTGAGTGGGAAAGAATGGGAGCCTGAACAGTGGAATGGGGACGTATGGGAAGATCCCAGTAAGGTTGGGGCCATTGAACCCCTAAGGTCTGCTGTTTCTTTCTTACCAGCAGAAGTAGCCCTTCAACTCTTGTCTGAGAACATTAATCCTACTTTGTCTGAAACACCTGATATGGCCTCTCTAGAGCTGTTCCTTGCAAGGCATTACCGCTTCTCCTCAGGATTCCACCACCCTACTTTGCTTCTAGAACCCACAAGTAGACTCCTGTCCCAGCAGTTACCAAAGGGTAAAGTACAAAGTATAATCCATGAGGTGAATTACACGCCAAAAGAACTGCATAATTTTTCCAATCTATACAGATGGAAATCTGGGGTCTATGTGGGAATGGATCTTAAGGTTGTAAGATAATTGTAGATAAATATAAAGTTGAATCAGGCCAAATTTATTGATATGGGCCCACTAAACAGATTCTGGATTTAGTATTTTAGTTCAAGGGATTTGAAAGGGCTCTAACAGCTTGGTTAGTTGGCTGAAACACGGACTCAAAAATGGCCCACACTAAAGTCAGACTGCCACAACTGCTTTGGTAGGTATATTGTAGAGGAAGGGATCTGAAGGCTTAATGGGATTGGAATGTTAGGGTAGATTTATCATGTTAAGACCTACTCACCCACGCTGGGAGAGTCCAGAGGAAGACACCTTTCAGAATTTTACTTTAGAAATGAATTTGGGTGTGGGGCCCCAGCATCCTTGAGCACAGTGGTAGCTCTTTGTAGGTCAGAAAAAACAGTGAGAACTGCTTCCATCAAACTGGGGTCCCTAAATGCAATGAGGTTAATGTGATCCCAGGATAGGAGGGGCCAAGTGGCGACACTTAGTTGCCAAAGACAACATGGCCTGGTTATGGTAATAAACAGCAGAGTCAGAGTAACATTTACCTTAACTCACAGAGACCTAGGGTGTTGGTGTTGATTATGGCATACCTAGAAAAGAAAAGGTGAGTGGTCTACTAAATTCTTGCTTGATCTATGTAAATGGAAGAGTTCTAGATTGAGCAGAAGCCTACCTCTGCTACACTGCCAAAATTTATATTAATCTTTTCCCCAAGGACTTGTTTCCCCTGAAGGACCTATGGCTATTTACTAGGGAGGCTGTACACTGGGGAAAGGGAAACAATCATCCTTTGGGGATTACTGGATACTGTCTTTGAGTTGACACTAATTGTAGGAGGTCCAAAATGCTACTCTGGTCCACCAGCCAGAGCAGGGGTCCATGAAATTCAGGTGATTAATGGAGTTTTAGCTTAGATCTCTGTCTCAGTGAGTCCCGTGGGTCCCCAAATGTATGAATCCTATGATCATTTCCCCAGCTCTGGAATGCATAGCTGGAACAGACCTACTCAGTAACTGGCAGTCTTCACATTGGTTCCCTGACCTGTGGCGTGAGGAGTGTTATGGTAAGAGAGACGCACATAGAAGCTACAGAACTGCCTCTACCTACAAAATGGAAAACCGGTGGTGGCTGCAATACAGACACTGGATTAAAGGGGCCAAGAGGATGTGTGGGGACCCCTCCTGGAAGGAAAAAACATCTAAGTTAGAAATGCCAGTAGCTAGGAATAGAGTGGAAATGAGAAAATAAAATGGGCACAGAAAGCCCGTAGAATAATGAGTTTGATGTGTGTTATGAGGTGAATTGTGTTTCCCCAAATTTCATTTATTGAAACCCTAACCCCCAGTACCTCAGAACGTGGCCTTAATTGGAAATAGGGTTGTTGCAGATGTAATTAGTTAAATTAAGATGAGTTATACTGGATTAGGTGAGCCTCTAGTCCAATATGACTTGTGTCATCATAAAAAGGAGAAAGTTGGGCACAGTGTTGTATACACGGGAAGAATGCCATGTGATGACCGCAGTTATGGTGCCATAAGCCAAGGAACACCAGAGATTGCCAGCAAAGCACCAGAAGCCAGGAGAGAGGCCTGGGACTGATTCTTCTCTGGTGCCTTCGGAGGGGGCATGGCCCTGCCCATACCTTGATCTCAGGCTTGTAGACTTTAGAACTATAGAACTATGAGACAAATTCCTATTGTTTAAGGAAAAAAAAAAAAAAAGAAAAGTAAACCAAAGAAAAACCACATTTCTGGATGGACTGCAGAGCTTAGTGCCACCATCAAGGACTTGAAGGATTCAGGGCTGGGAATTCCTATCCCATTCCTATTCAACTCTCATACTGGCCTGTGCAGAAAACAGATGGCTCTTGGAGAATAATAGTGAATTATCATATTTTTAATTAGGTGGTGACTCCAGTTGCAACTGCTGTTCCAGATGTGTGGTTTTTTGTTTTTTGTTTTTTTAATTATGTTTAAATCCAAGTTAGTTAACATATAGTGTAATAATGGTTTCAGGAGTAGAATTTAGTGATTCGTCCCTTACATATAACACCCAGTGCTCATCCCAACAAGTGCCCTCCTTAGTACCCATCACCCATTTAGCCCATCCCCCACCCAACTCCCCTCCAGCAACCCTCAGTTTGTTCTCTGTATTTAAGAGTCTCTTATGGTTTGCCTCCCTCTCTGTTTTTCAGATGTGCTTTCATTACTTGAGTACATTAATACATTTCCTGGTACCTAATATGCAGCCCTTGATCTGGCAAATACTTTTCCTTGATACCTTGATAGTGACCACCAGAAGCAATTTGCATGGCCAGCAAGACACTTCCACTGTCCTACCTCCAAAGTATATCAACTCTCCAGCCCCATGTCATAAACCTTTCCCTTCCACAAGACACCACATTAGTCCACGAGAATGATGATATTACACTGATTGGACCTGGTAAGTAAGAAGTCGCAATGATTCTAGACGTTTTAGTAAGAGATGTGGGTGTCAGAGGGTGGGAAATAAATCTGACAGTGAAATTTCTGGAGGTCCATTGGTGGGCACAGCTGTTGGTTGGTCTCATTTGATTGTTGGCTGTATGAGGGCAGGAGTTATTTTGGGGGGATATTCCTGTTTTGTTCATGGCTATATCTTCAGTGCCTAGAATAGTAGATAGAATCCTAGCAGGAAATAGATGGATTTAATAAAGGGATTATTTACAAAGTTGTGGGCAAATGTAGGGAAACCACAAGAGTGGTATAACACAACAGGGTAAGTAACAATTGGACTGTTGCACTCCTAGGGCTGAAGAACTTTTGAGTAAAGAGTACAAAGAGGCTCAGTGCCCCTTGTCATCACTGAGTAGCGGCAACCCAATTTTTCCTTGGGAGTTTGGATGAATTACCCAAGTCAATATAGTGATCGTTTCCTTTGCCTGTTTGTTCAGTAGCATAAGGAGTCCAAACCGGCCAGAGTTCAGCTCCAGGTATCCAATTTACCACGATAGTGTTTCCTGGTAGAAGCATTCCTTCCTCAGGCACCAGAGCTCCCAGATCCCTGGATTAGTACCATCTTGTGAACTTTCTCAGATTTGCTCTCCTGTCCTCTTTTACTTGGTTGGTGTCTCACCCACAGCAGGTGATTCCACTTTGAGACGGGAATGAAGCCCATTACTGCTAGGTATGGAATATGGCTTCCTGAATGGCTGCAAAGGGCCAGTTCATGGAACTCAGAAGTTCAGAGAATTAGCTCGATGGTGGATGGTCCTTTCTGAACAGACAGACAGACACACCTACACGTACACACACACAAAGCATTTTTTTGGTCTAATACAAATGTTCACAAAAGAGCAACCTGGGCAGTGGAGGCTCTTACACGACATTTTCTGTGGCTATTACTCAGCCTCTTTCTTCAGCAAGCCTTATTCTTGCTCAAATGGTTTATGAACAAAATGGTGGTGGGGGTGAAGGGTATGTACAGACTTAGTGACAGAGGCTTTCGCTCACCAAAATTCATCTGGCTACAGCCGCTGCTGAGTGCCCGCTCTCCAAAAGTAGAGACCAGCACTGAGCTCTGGATATGGTACCGTTTCCTGGGGGACCAGCCAGCCACCTGGTGGCATATTGATTACATTAGACCACCTGTCATGGTTTGTTGTCATTGGAATAGGCATTTACTCTGGGTTTGGGCTCGCCTTTGCCACTCAAAATGCTTCTTGGAAAAACCACAATACATGGGCTTACAGAACGCTGTATTAAATATCACAGCAGTCCACCCTGCGTTGTTTCTAAGGAACTCGTTTTATAGTGAATGAAGGGCAACAATGGAACTAATAGAGGCCTCTGTCCTCTCCTGGATCCAGAAGTAGTACATCCCCATGATCTTGTTAGCTCAATGATGCCTTCAGGCAAATGTCTTTTCATATTTTGTTCAGCATTGCTAGTTTCCTTGCGTGATAAGATTGCTCCAAATCGTCTATTGCTCAATTACTGGGAAGTGGACTCCCCCTACTTTACATATCTGAAGACAGCTCTATATTTGACCAAGGTAAAATCCCAAACATGTTCAATTATGTTTTACTTTACCTAATTTTTAGGTTCCTCTGCCATGTGGTCATCATTCTAGGTCTGATAATATTTTTTCCCCCAGCACAGTCTTTTCTAGTTTTCTTGTAATACCAGAGGAGAAAAGACAACACTTTTTCTCTTGACCTTAAAGCGTTCACTATTAAGAATGCTTATTAAGCTAAATTATTCACTTTATTTTATTTAAAATTTTAAAAATTTATTATTATTTTTAAGGTTTATTTTTGGGAGAGAGAGAGAGAAAGAGAGTGCATGAGCTGGGGAGGGACAGAGAGAGGGGGAGACAGAGGACGCATAGTGGGCTCCTTGCTGACAGCAGAGAGCCCCATGCGGGGCTTGAACTCAGGATTTGCGAGATCATGACCTGAGCTGAAGTCGGCTGCTTAACTGACTGAGCCACCCAGGCGCCCCTATTTTTATTTTTTTGAGAGAGAGACAGAGAGAGAGAGCCAGCTGGGGAGGGACAGAGGGAGAGGGAGAGAGAGAATCCATAGTCTGTATGGAGCCCAACACAGGGCATGATCCCACAACTGTGAGATCATGACCCGAGCCAAAATTGAGTCAGTCACTTAACTGAGCCACCCAGGTGCTCCTAAGCTAAATTATTTAAATAAATTTATATTTGTTTAGATTAAATTAATTTGCAATGAATAATTTTAGACTATAATCATTGTGTATATATATATATACTATATATATGTATATAGACTATAT